>NC_034603.1:29314137-29384684 GCF_900095145.1 Mus pahari | reverse complement strand
GAGAGAGAGAGAGAGAGAGAGAGAGAGAGAGAGAGAGACTGTATGCTTCCTTCCCCCCACCTTCCCAGGGTCAACATGAGGTCTGGGAACATGGGGGTAGACAGGGCAGCTAAAGTCAGAAGATGAGAAGGTAGCCTTCTCAGCGACATTGGTCAGCCCCCTTAGGTCCGTCTACTCCCTCCCTACCCAGGGACCTCTTCAGTCTTTTGGAAGTCACAGTGAGCCAGAGCAGCTTTGTCTCAGGTGTCAGTCAAGGGACATTGCTTCTCCTAAGCCAGGTGGCCGTGCTTAGCAAAGCTCCCTGCTGCCACCCGAACTTGAGTTTCACTGACTTTTCTAGGCTCAAGTACATGCCAATCTGAAGGTAAACGTGGCCCTGAATTCTGCTGTCTCCCACGAGCCTGCTCACCCAGGTAAGCTACAGTTTTCTCAGCTCTGGGGCAGACCTGCTCTGTAGGACTGGAGGGGCATTTATGGGGCACATCTGGATTAGCTTCTGTGAGCTCTCCCCGAAGCAAGGCACTGATGTTTCCGAAACAGATGTCAAGTCGAGTTATACGCACTCTGAGATAAACTGACTTTTGTCTGTTTGCTTTGATTCCATATATTAACAGACTGTGTTGGATGGTTTAGGCTTCTTAGGCCCTCTGCTCATCCTGTTACCTCTGCAAGTATTCTACGGGCCTTTCTTTCCTTCTTAAAAGCATGTTGGGAACGTGTTTGGTCCACATGCAATAATTGTGTTTATTTGTGGAGTACAGTAGACATATCACAATGTGTATAAAACCATGTACTGCTAAGAGTAGGTAGGGTCTGGCAGATCATATTTATCCTTCCTTTATGCTGGGTTGCAGACATTTCCAATACTTAGCATTTCTATGTGAGGAGCAAGTCTTGGAAGCGGTTTTTCGCATGCTCGTTTTAATGGGGGGTCCCTGTGGTTGGCTAAGCATTGGTCACTTTAAGTAGGTTCTTCCTTGGACCTTTGCATCATGCAGATTACATTAGGCTGTTTTTCTGTCAGTTTAGTCATTCTTCTATATTCCTGGTTCCTTGGACGATTAGTTATTAACCTTTCACTCCCATGAGGGAGGTGAAGTGGCTTCCTTCTACTGTCCTGCAATCTGCGGTCGACACAACAAAGATACACAGGAGAAGAAGCAGTATTTAGCTATAGGTGGTGTAGGTGTGGACCCTGCACACCGTGGGGCCTGGAGGAGGAACAGGGAATTGAAGTTTATGGAGAAGCGTCTGAAGCTGCAGAAGGGAGTGAGGGATGTGGGTCTTCTGAGGGTGCTGTCTGCTAGGTCTGGGGTGCGGGGGAGGAAATCATGATGGCCTTACTATGCAAAGTCTCTCTGGTAGTAGAAGGTTGTAGGAGCCGCCATTTTCCTGAGACTATCTTCTGGAATGTGGCTCTGAAGGGTGGCCCAGCAGGTAGGCAGGCAGTGGTTTATTATTTCTCTGATTCTGTTCCTAGTGTCTGGTTATCCTTGAATCCCGTGAGGTCTGACCTAAAGCTGTCTGTCTTTACTTAGGACTTCCTTCCACTCTTGTTAGACACTGAGGTCTCACGAGCAGTCTAGGGAAATTTCAGAGGCTGAGATTCCCCAAAGCTCTTACAGACCTGAAGGTAAGAGGCAGCCGGTGTGTGGCTGGCCTATCATGGGGCTGTCTTTACATCCTGCATGCATCCCAAGAGGGCTTCGAGGCCAGACACGGGAAAGTTTAGCAGGGCCCACCCTTAACAGGTACTGCTCATCCCTGAGCCACATGTCCAAATATGGAACTGTCAGAGCAAAGTCGCTCCAGAGGCTGGCTCACCCCCAGGTTTCCAGCTTCTTCACGATCTTGTTCTGGGAACTTTTTTGTGTGTGCTATTAGTTCTCAAGATGCTCTTTTGTTTATTTAATTTTATTTGTATTTATTCATTTTATCCCGATTTAGCAATTATCTTGGGAGGAAGGGGGCTAGTTTGTAAAATGTGGGAAATAATTAGACTTACCCTGTCATGTAGCTCTGAGGACTGAGTGTTAGGAACTGCCGGGTATAGCCTAAGGATTCTGTGAATGTAATCTGGTATTGTTCAGTTTTAAACGTTTTGCTTGTCTTCGTTTCTTTGAGACAGGATCTTCATAGCCCAGGCTAGCTTTGAATTGGCTTTTAGGTGAGGATGACCTTGAAGTTCTGACCCTCCTGCCTCTACTTCCCAAGTTGGCATTACAGGTGTGCACCACCAAACATTTCAGACAAGGTATACTTACTCAACCACATACGGACCTTCTTATGCTTCCAAAGAAAGCTGATACCCATCTTCTTCTTAGGTTGCTAGGTAATCTGCTTTTATATTTCTCTTGGAAAGTTCCTGTTAGTATTCTTACCCCACAAGGCCGTGAGCCTCGGGTCTTCGTGTGAGTCATCATCTTGCTTGGTACTCACTGGGCCGTCGGAGGTGAAGAGTCCCATATTCAGCTCTGTGAATGTCTTGAGCTATGTCTTAGTTTACCTCCCCTTCATTTGGTTGTTTTTCTGTCTGAAATGCTTATTGATCTGTCCCTTAAGAGCCTGGTCCTAGCTCTCTGGCTCCCCATGCTGGCTGACCAGAGCAGTTTATGGAGTGAATAGAGGTGTTACCAGCATTCTTAGGGCCAGAGCCCTGGCAGCCCTAATGCAGGCTCAGCATCCTGTCAGTGAGCTCCCTGGACAGACAAGCAATGCTGGGAAGCAGAGAGAAGGTGGGTGGGTTATTATCCAATGTGGTCACACTGGGAAGAGGAACAAATATAGAGGCCTGGCGACACTCCCTGTCTTCCCCTCAAGTCTATCTCCGGTGTCTTGACATGAAGTTTAGGTTTAAGCAAAGGGGACAAGGAATGCTTAGGTGTGCACACAGCCCTTGTCAACATGTAGTCCTGCCCATCAGCGACCCGTCACTGATAGTCTTTCCTTCAAGTTTGCCTGAGAAGTTGTCAGAATCGTGAAATCTCTTTGCGGGAGACAAGCTTCTCTCTGGCTGGTCCCAGGAGTCAGGCTTTCTTCTCTCCCAGCATGTTTCTGGGAAATGCCAGTTTCTTGGGAATCGTTGCTTAATAGTCCGACTGCTGAAGGAAAGACCACAAGTGTCTCTAAAAGGCCTTCACTCCTATTTGATGGCTCCAGAGCCATTTCGTGACTAAATACAAAGCCAGTAAGCATAACCCAGAGATGAGGGCAGAGGGTGTCCTGTAAGCAGCATCCTCAGCAGCTCTGGGCATGGAATTTAGTTTTTCCATCTGTCACAATAAATAAAATCAGGTGTCTTTAAATTATGCTCTATCCAGCACACTGGAAATCTGGGAAGCCAGAGGGAGACCTGCCTACCTCCCCCTTCTCTTACTACCATAAATACATACATATATATATATATATATATATATATATATATATATATATATATATATATATATATATACAGAGAGTGCGGAACACAGGCATCCAATAACTCCAGAGTTCCATCTTGCTCCTCGGGCGAAGTGCTCGGCCTTGTCTCTGAGATGCTGTAGCAGGGTGGGGCTGGCCAAGGTGACTGGAGAGTGCATTTCTCCCGAGCCCATTTGGATGATATTTGGATTGAAAGTTTACTCCGAACAAACAAACCTCTAGCAGTGCAAACTTGTAAGCCGTTTATAGTGAGTACTTGTGGCTTCCTTCCTATAGAATGAGATTCAAATGTGCTCCTGTAAATTGTAAAATACCCCTATTTCTTACCTCAAAATGAAACACAGACGTGCCTATTTGCTCCCTGCGAGTATCTCCCGGAGCAAAGAGAGTAAAAAGACAATATTGGAGTCACTTATGCATGTTGGTCCTATGGGAGGGACTTAGGTCAAGGAGAGGACACTCCTGAGCATGTACAAGTCATGTCTTGTATGTACAGAATGGTGGACGGGAACTTCCGGACAGACCATGCCAGGATAAGGAGACTGCAGAGGGCAGAGCTCATTGCAAGTCAGCTGGAGGAGTGGGTCACTGCGACTTGGCAATTTTGATGGATTTGTTATGTTTTTCTCTACAGTGCCTTATCTGAAACAAACAAAAACAACCTGAAGGAACATTAATAGTTATTTAGAGGGACAGCAACATAGCCCTAAGATCTCTTACCTGATTGTTAATGATTCTCTCTCTCCCCCTCTCTCTCTTTCCTTCTTTCTTTCTCTCCTTCTTTCTTATAACAACTTTTCCTTGAATTAACTTTCTCCTAGCAATAATCACGAATAATAACCACCACTATTTGTACATATGAAAATAAAAACCCTTTCAAGCCGCTCACTAAGACCCTTTTCCCCCCACAGTGTGTCCTGAGAGCCATGGAGAAATTATGTTGACGGATCTTGAAAAAAAAGATGAGACTCAGTCGGACCAGCCGATGAACCAGCAGCAAGTTTTGCCTATCCATCCAAAGGACAGCCACAAACTGTCTGGGAAACAGCTGGCCCTACGGCGAGGACTCCTGCTTCTAGGGGTAGTCTTAGTCTTGGTGGGTGGGATTTTAGTGAGAGTCTATATCAGAATTGAATAATGTGGGAATGCCATCAGTCCAGCAACTTGGATGCTCCTCAGTCTGTGAAGTTAATGCCTAACAAATCCACCCCACACTGAAACATCAGGGCTGGGGGTACTGCGGACAGCCATATGCTCAGCATGTTCTGGGACCTCTAACATATAAGTCCCCCCCCCGTCTCTGTATGTGTCTCTCTTTGTGTGTGTGTTTGAGAGAGACAGAGAGAGGGTACCCCCCCCCGAAATAGGAACAGAAAGACAAAGAGACATAGATGAGAGAGACAGAGGCAGAGGAGATGCTCTGGAGTGGACTACGCATGCAATATACCTACCTACCAAATACCAGTGTTCGAAACGTTTTACCAACCAGAATGTTGATTTTTTTTTTCACCCCTGGATTGCAGGGCAAGCTGGAGGCTCTAGCTCACTGCCACTGTCCCCATGTCTCCAAAGGATAGTGTCACACATTGTAAACCCAGGAAAAGCTCCCAGTTCAAAAACAGTCTCTACTGAATGCATGTCACTTTTGCACCAGTGTTAAAGTTGAGCCCTTGGAAAATGAATCACTGTAAGTCTGGGCCCACGTGCAGTTTGAAACATACAGACAATTCAGAGCTGGTGCTGGCCAGTCATTATAGTTAACAGAATTCAACTGTGCCCATGGGAATTATGAACTGAGAATTCAAAAATGTTGTTTCTCTAATAAATAAGGCAAACACCATATTGTGGTCTAAGACAATGTGGGGGAGATGATGGGGGAGTATTAATTCATCTGCCACTGTCAAACATGCACTGCTGGGTACTGTCTTCATTCAGAGCTGGAATTTCTATTTCTTCTGCCTATTGTTTTCTACACTACAAACCTATATCTGAACTGCTTCTATATTCTTGCTGTGTGACTTCTATTAAATACATTTTATGATATGTCTCTGGGTTGTAGATTATTATTCCGTGAGCAAACAATGTTTATAAATCATCAGAGGAAGCTCAGATTCGCCTGGGAGAGGGGTGCAGGCAGGGGAGGTCTCTGGAACTGTAAAGTGGTGAAGACCCAGAGTGACAATCCCCCTGGTGGTGGCCAGAGGACAAAGTTTGAACAAAGTCGAAGTCCAATTCTTCCAGCCTCTGAAGGGTTGATTAAGTACACAGGGATAATTCAGCAAACTTTCAAAGACCAGAGAATGAACACAATTAGGAAAGTTAGCCACTATGATTGTAAAACGGCTCAATTTATTTTTTCTTTTGGTGGTTGGGGCTGGAACTCCGGGTCTGCTACGGTCAGGCATTCCTCACTGAGCTACACCAGCAGCCACCCCAACAGTGGCGTTTGGTTGGGACCACCTAAAACATCCCTCAGAGCTTAATTCTTGTTGGGTCTATAACCATCCAGACCGAGGCTTGTGTCGCGCGCTGCGCTCAGCGACGGTTGGATTTGGACGCGGCGCCCGGGGCGGGGTGGCGCGTGGGGCGGTTCCCGCAGGGCTCCCTGCACTCCGCAGTGGCTGCTCGACTCTCGGCTCCACGTGCGGATCGCGCCACTATCTGAGCCTGTGCCATGGAGCCGGCCGAGGACAGCTTGGGAGCCGCCATCCAGCCCCCGGAGCTGGTCCAAGCCCCACAGGGGCGCAGCCTGCCGATCCTGCTGGGCCTGCGAGGAGCGCTGTCCTCTGACGTGCGTCGGGAGGCGGCCGCGCTGGCGGCGCTCGCGGGCCCGGTGGTGAGTCGGACCCCGAGCTGCGGGCGCGGGGCGACCTCAGGCGGCCCAAGAGTGACCGCCTCTCTGCTCCTTGCAGTTCCTGGCGCAGCTGATGATCTTTCTCATCAGCATCGTCAGTTCCATCTTCTGCGGACACCTGGGCAAAGTCGAGTTGGACGCCGTGACACTCGCTGTTTCCGTAGGTGCTAACTGTTTCAGCTGACGATGTGGTAAAGCCGTAAAGCTTTAATGTGTTTTTATTTGTATAGCGCTGGAAATGACCTCAGCGCCGCGTGTATGCTCGGTACATCCACAACCCCAAGAATCAGAATTAGAACTGCAGGGTCTGGGTCTGACCCACCGTGCTACTATGATCTTCAGATTTGGGAAGAGAGCGAGTTCAGAGCAAATCTCCGCTCCACCCTCTCCTAACCCCTCAGGCACTGGGGGACATGAAAGGAGTGTTCCAAGCAGACCACATGGTGCACAGCTACCCTGGACGAACTTTGTGTCCCCTCTTCTAAAACCAAACCACCAAAGCTATTAGTCACATAGTTCATTAAGATTGCACTGTTTCTCTTGTAAAGCGTCTTCCTTCCACGTGGCTTGCAATCCCGAGTCCTTTCGCTGGTATTTGATCTGCACTTTCAGGCAGGAGAGAAACTTCCTCCGAGCGAGGTGATGGTGACTGGGTTCTCCCCTATTTCCGAAAATGTCCCTTCTGCCTGCTAGGATGTTGGAATGCTCTGTGCAGTTTCTCTTTCAGCATCATGGAGGAGAGAATACCTGGCTATGGGGGGGTGTGTGTCTCAGTTTATGTATGGAGCTATTACTGTACTGGCAGAATTATAGTCTCTCTCTCTCTCTCTCTCTCTCTCTCTCTCTCTCTCTCTCTCTCTCTCTCTCTCCTCTCTCTGTTGTTGTTGTTTGACAATTTCCTTTCCTTTTCCTGTTATGTCTCGAGTTTCGATGTAAAAACAACAGGAATAAATGCGACCCACGGTGAGACGGGAGGTGAGACAGGAGGCTTGGCGGTGGTCCGTGGGAGCACCAGTGTGTTCTACAGACAGGGCTTTCTACAGATAAGGTCAGGACAGCGAGAGCCACTGTCAGCCCTTCACAAATGGGTCAAGGAGATGTGTCGCTTTTAGTGAATGTTACCTTGTAACTGATTGTTGGGTAGGCAGTGGCCCCATGGTTAGATATGTTGTTTTATAAATTTTGTTTTTGAAACAGGGTCTTGCTCAGTAGTCCAGGCTGGCCTTGAAGTTTCAATATTCTTGCCTCCATTGGAATTACAGGCCTAGTCATTTTTGTCTCATCTTGTGTTGTAATGCTGTTCCTGGTGAGAGAGAGAGCTCCGACTATGCTCAGTCTGGTAGAAGCTTGAACAAACCTGGGCTATAGAGGGTGACTGGTAGTCTAAGCCAACCAAAGGCAGTTAGTTACAACAATAACAGCAACAAACAAACAAACAAATAACAGAACAAAGACACTCTCATGTGTCAAAGTGGGGCGTTAGGGATATACACCTTTAGTCCCAACACTCGGAGGCAGGCAGCCAGGTCTCTGAGTTCAAGGCCAGCCTGGTCTACAGAGCAAGTTCCAAGACAGTCAAAGCTACACAAGGAAACTGTTTAGAAAAATAAAAACTTTTTTGTTGATATGTTTGTCTGAGACATGTTTTTTGTTTGTTTGTTTGTTTTTTTGTTTTTTTTTTCTGTGTAGCTATGGCTGTCTGGGAACTCTCTGTATAGACCAGGCTGGCCTCGAACTGGGAGATCCACCTGCTTCTGCCTCCCACTGAGTACTAGGATTAAAAGCATACACCATCACTTTTTATAAAGTAAGGTACTTCCTCTTTCCATTTCCTGGAGTGGTTGAATCACAGTGTGTGCCTCACTGCTGGGTCCCCTTGTGCCATGTGCCCTCTGGGTTTGCTGTCCGGTGGGGTAAGTTTAGGGGACTCCATATGTGGCCTGCTGCTGACCTCCCGAGGACGTAGGTTTTCAGGTCCGTTGTTAGTATCTCAAAGCATTGCTGAGGCAGAGCAGTTTATAAGGAAAGGGTTTGCTTAGGACATTTGAGAGCATGGTTCCAGCTTCTGCTGAGATCCAGGGAGAGCCTCAGAGCTCCACCATCACATGGAGATGGCACCATGGCTTCTGGTAGGAGCCAGCAGTCATACAGCGAGACTGAAGGCAAGAGGCATTCAGGTGCCTGGCAAACTCCGTACAGTTTGTTCTCAGAGGAACAAATTAGGTCCCGGGATCTCACAGAGCCCAGCCTGACCTCAAACTCGCCAGGTTGTAGGAGAGTAGCCCTGAGCAGCTCCCCCTGTCTTCACCTTTCCCGGGCTTGGGTTACAGGCATGTGTCACCGTGCCCAGTGTCACCAAGGCAGTGCTGGCTTGGTGTATTCTAGACGAGCACTCTACCTACTGAGCCCCGTGAGAACTATATTAGCCCCATCTTAGGCTGGCATCCCAGTGACTTGATCACCCTTCACTAAATGTCACTTCTTGAAGGCCCCACTACCTCTCAGCTACACCCCACTGAGGACCAGACTTTCAGCACATAAACCTTGGGAGACATTTCATTAGCCAAAACACTGGGTCAGAGAGCAGGTAATTTACCTGGAGTTGACACAGCTGCTCTGTGTGAGACCCAGGATGAAGAAGGGCACTGCATTTTCCCTCTTAGCACACTTGCCCAACCTCTTGACCTGTGGCCTAACCTCTGGGTAGTTGGGGAGTGACGAAATCTACTTGAGAGGGTAGCAAAAGCCAGCTCCTTACTAGACTACTAAAACCTGAGGTTTGCTGTAAGACTTCCCAGCTTCAGGTCATGCCAAGTAACCTAGGTGATGCAAATAAAATAAGTTTCTGTCACTCAGGCTTCCCCTAAAATGTGAAATCATAATCCTATGTACATGTGACTTTAGACAGTGCCTGGTCATAACATCACATACATGAAGAGCCTGGCACGTAGTATATATTCAATAAACATTGGGTGTTGTTTGTGTGTATGTGCATGTGTTTGTATTGAGTCCAGAGGAGAAAGAGAGCCCCCTGCTCTCTCCCTCTCCCCGTAGTCTCTTACCAAATGTGGAGCAGTATTTCAGCTGGTTGGAGGAGGGTTAGTGAACTCAGGGTCTGCCTGTCTTCCCAGCATCCAACCCCCTACCCTACCAAGTCCCAGAGCTGAACATGTATGCAACTTTTACAGGGGCTCTGGGGATCCAGACCCAGGTTCTCATAATTGCCAGCCTGGATTTTTGAATAGATGTTTTTCTTTCTGCAGCACGCACGCGCGCGCGCGTGTGCGCGCACACACACACACACACACACACACACACACACACACACACATGAACACCTAGCACTGCTATTTTTTGAGTGGATATCCTCTGGCAGATGGGGTACATGGTCTTGAAACAATAAGAAAACCTTTCTGTTTATTTTATTTTTTGATTTTTTCAGGTGAGGTCTGGTTCTGTTGTTACTAAGACTTCTCTTGAGTTCCTTGGGCTTGAGTGATTCTTTTAGCTCAGTCTTGTGCGTGGTCGGGACCGCAGGACATGCCACGGCGCCTGGCTTTACTTCTCTAAAGCAGAAGCTCTTTCATGCTATGTTTAGGAAACCTAGGCTTGCTGGCTGTAGTTGACCATTCCTTTAACACCAGCACTTGGAAGCTAGAGGCAGGAAGATCTCTGTGAGTTCCAGGATAGCCAGGGATACATAGAGAAACCCTGTCTCAAGAAAAGAGAAGAAAAGAGCAGAAGAGGGAAGGAAGGAAAGAAAAGAAAAGAAGAGGGAAGAAAAGAAAAGAAAAGAAAAGAAAAGAGTTAGGCTTTAGGCTTTAAGCTCCCCTGGTTGACCCAAGGTAACTGTGGCCCTAGATTAGAATTAGGTTTGATCCATGTGGCCATCTGAACCACAGAGATTGGGTGTTCATATCGGCGTACAGCTCTTTGAAATGGAGGTGCTGAACTGGGGCACCATGGCACAAGCCTTTAATCCTAGTACTCAGGAGGCAAAGGCAGGCTGAGCTCTGTGAGTTCAGGGCCAGCTTGATAGACAGAGAGAGTTCCGGGGCAGCCGGCTACATACATAGTACGACCTTATCTCAAAAAAAAAAAAAAAAAAAAAGACAGACAGACAGACAGACAGTGAGCTGCAGAGGCTCCTTGGCTCTGCGCAATGCTGCCTGCTGCACTTGGCCTGTTTTGTTTTGTTTGTTTTCCCTGCAGGTTGTGAATGTCACTGGAATTTCAGTAGGGACTGGCTTAGCCTCGGCTTGTGACACACTGATGTCTCAGGTGAGAACCCCATTGCCCATACAGGTCCTCGGCAGTTGCCTAGGGAACCGAACCCTGTGGTTTGGTGGGGGCAGCCTTTACATATGGACAGCCCCGTTAGTTATGGGACAAGGCTGACTTAGCTGTGACTCTCACCAGGCTTCGTTCACGTTATAGGACAAGAAGGCTGCATGCCAATGGTGGCGCAGTGAGATGTGCAGTAGGGAAAGTAGCAAACACGCCCTAGGTGGCACCAGATTCCTTCAGGTGATTCCCCCCAACAGTTTAAAGCAGAGGAACTTATTATTAGCCTGACTTATTCGGGTTGGAACCTCTGTTTCTGGGAAAAACCAGTCTGTTAGGGATCTTTCCGCCTCCTCAGAGTTTCTGTTTACATGTCATTTAGCCCAAGGGCCTCCACTCTCATTGGTTGGGTTTGACCTGGTCCTGTCCGCTGTGTCCCATGCAGAAGCGCAGACAGATCAATGGTTCCTGATGTGTTTAGGGCAGCCTCCTGGCCTGGCCTACACAAGCCCTGTGTTTTCCTTGTCCCTCGCTCTGAGCTCCCCTGTAAGCGTCTTAAAAGTGTTTTTTGCACTCCCGGTCCTGGACTGAACTCAGTTCGCATCAGTGCCTTTTCCATCGCTGCCCAGCCCACTGGGCTTAGCCTTTGCTAGGTCTCCTTGGGACTCCTCCAGTAAATCAGCCAGGTGAACACAAAGTCATCCTTAACTATTGTGCCACCACAGCACAGTGGGTGTCTCTCGTCATCAAAATCCCGGCCTGTGCATATCCCCTTCCCATAGCTCCACTCTGCTCCTCTATGCTCTACATGAACAGCCTCAATTCCCAAGAACAGGGAACAATTGTCCTAGAACACATAGGATGCCACCGTGCAAGATGGCTGTCTGGGGCCTGGCAGCCATAATCCCCCACCTCCGGCCTGGCCCCACCCCTTGGGCGGGGCAGCAGGGAACAGGGAACATGGTTCCCAGGGCATCAGGGCCTGCTGGGGATGTGAAGTCTTGACCGCCAGGTTCTCAGAAACATTGTTCTCCCAAGTCATTTGGAGGCAAGAACTTGAAGCGCGTGGGGGTCATACTCCAAAGGGGCATCCTCATCCTGCTGCTCTGCTGCTTCCCTTGCTGGGCCATCTTCCTCAACACGGAACGCCTGCTGCTGCTCCTAAGGCAGGACCCGGATGTCGCCAGGTGAGCGCTGCCTCAGAGTCCCCAGTTGGCAGTGAGTGGCTGACAATCTCAGGTGACCAGATGGTTGTGAGCGCTTGGGACCAGACTGTGACAGTGGCCACAGAGTGACAGGCGCCACAGAGTGACAGGCACAGGGCCAAGGCAGGACTCAACAAGGCACCGGGCTGCCTCTGTCCATCATCCTTCCACACTGTTCTCTAGCCCGGGAGTCCAATGCACAGTAGTCTTCGCTGCTGCGTTTAGGGTAGGGTTACACTTATTACTCTTGTGGGTCTGTGCCTGGGCTTGATGCTCCCCCCCCCCAAAGGTTTCTGCATTGTGTTGTGCTCAGCTTGTATACGTTATCCTGTAGGGGGTGTGGTCCCTCCTACACTGAAAAGTCTCTGCTGTCCCTCCCCCCTACTTAAGTAACCACTTAGCAGCCTTCGGATGCTACTGATGCAGACAGAGTGGAGGAAACCAGTTTGTCTCCGTATCTCTCACATAGGGGTTCAGTTTTAACTTTTAGAAGATACCCTGAGCTCGACCAGAAGGTAGGGTGAGCACGTCGCTGTCGGCTGAAAGCTGTCTTGTTGTTCCAGGCTAGCCCAGGTTTATGTGATGATCTGCATCCCTGCTCTTCCTGTAAGTCTCACAGCTGCTGATTTTCATCATTAGTGTATAGTCATAGTAATAATAGTAATAATAGCAATAATAGTAATAATACTGACAAGTAATTATTTCCACTGAGATACTTTCATACATGTCTATAATGCCCTTGGACCATACCCAATTTCCCCTCTTTCTGCCTTCCCTTGGTTCCCATGACCCTTCTCAACCTCTTCTGTTCTAAGCCTCCCTCTCAAGTCTACATAGAGAAAACTGTGTAGTAATTGTCCTTCTGAGTCTGGCTTTTCGCTGAAATGAGGAGCACAAGTTTGTTCATTTTCCTGAAGATGGCGTGATCTTAATCTTAATGATGGAATAGTATTCCTTTGTTTTATGCAAGCTGTGTTCTCTTTATTTGCCCACTGATGACCACCAAAGCAGATCCCAGCAGATTCCATAATGTGTGATGGTGACTGTCAGATGCTGACTTGGTGAGGTCTAGAATTGCTCTGGAGACCAGCTTCAGGAACGCCTTTGGGGAATTATCTTTATTAGGTTGATTTGAAAGGCCTGCCTACTATGGGTGGCACCATTCCTTGGGCTTCATTCTAAGACTGCCCACATGGGAGAAAGCCAGCTGAACACAAGTACCCATCTCTCTCTGCTTCTGGACTGTGGAAGCAACAAGACCTCTGGCTGCTTCCACCATGAACTCCCTGCTGATGTGAACTGTGCCCTTGAACTTTGAGCCAAAATGAGCCATCTACCCTTTATGTCGCCTTAATTACATTTTATTTATTTTGTGTATGTGCGTGTACACTCATGCCATGGCACGTGTGGAGGCCAGAAGACAACATGTGAGGATCGGTTTCCTCCTCCCACCTTATGGATCCTGGAGGTGGAACTTAGGTGGTCAAGCTCAGTTGCAAACATCTTTACCCACTGAGACATCTTGTCAGACCTTACATTGCCGTTGTCACAGCAACAGGAAAACAACTGGGACCACAGCTGGTTGCAACCGGAGCTGCAGTAATAGAACAACAGTACAGTGCTATAACGATGCTTGTGTATGTGTGAGCGGTACAGGCAGACCACTGTGGTACCTCTGGTTTGAAATCCTTGAGGAATACCCAAGCTTGTTTCTAGATGACTTGTACTGATTTACTTTCCCATGGACCGTGTGTGAAGGTTCTTTCCCCTACATTGTGTCTCCATCACTTGCTGTTGTATTTCTGATAAAAAGCCATCCTGACTTGGTTGCCAGGGAATCTGATTTGCATTCTCTTGATGGCTAAGGGGCATTTTTGTTTGGGGCCCCTTTTCTTGAAGCTTATTTATTTGGTTCTTTTGCCCAATTTGTAAATTGGTTTGTTCATTCTTGTTGTGTTTCTTTTTTGAGACCTCTGTATGTTCTGGATATTAATCCTCTGGTGGGTTAGTAGCTGGCAAAAGTGTTCTTCCATTCTGTGGGCCACTTCTTTATTTTATTGTTTCTTTTGCTGCATGTAAGACATTTTGAATTGATGTAATCCCATTTGTTTTTCCCCCCTAATATTTCTTGGGCTTTGGGGTCCTATTCTAGAAAGTTCTTGCTGATGCCTTTACTATGAGGTACTTTCCAAGTGTCTTCCTCTAGTAGTTGTAGATTTTCAGGGTTTTGGTCCATTTTGAGTTGATTTACACACACACACACACACACACACACACACACACACACACACACAGAGAGAGAGAGAGAGAGAGAGAGAGAGAGAGAGAGAGAGAGAGAGAGNAGAGAGAGAGAGAGAGAGAGAGAGAGAGAGAGAGAGAGAGAGAGAGAGAGAGACTGACTGACTGACTGACTCTCGATCTTTTATAGTTCTGTGGTCCAGTTTTGCTAGGACCACTCATTCCAAGGTATGTTTCCTCTAGCATGTTTCTGGTTTATTTGTTACAAACTAGCATCTGTGTGGGCTGACTTCTAGGTCCTCCCCTCTGTTGATCTGTTTGGGGTCAGTATCTGCCATGCCTGTCACTATAGCTCTGTGGTGTAATTTGTAGTCAGCTATTGTGATTCCTCCAGCACTGCTCTTTTCTTAGGATTGCTTTGGACATTCAGCATGCTTTTAGAGGGTTATCCTATTTCCATGGAAAATGCTATTGAGATTTTGATGGGGGTTGCTTTGACTATTTAGATGATCATAATATGGCCATTTTACCAATATTGATTCTGTCAATGCATGAACATAGGGACCTCTCCATTTTCCAGTATCTCCTTCCTGTTCTTTCTTTAGAGCTTTAATTCTGGAAAACTTTCACCTCCTTCATGTCTGTTACTTGGCATTTACTTATTAATCAATGGTGCTGTAGGTGGGATGGTCCTGATTTCTTTTTTTGGTGAGTACACTGGTGTCATGAAAGAACGTTATTGATCTTGTGTCCTGCTACTTTGTATAAATTATCTAACAAACCTAAGAGTTTTCTGGTGGAGCTTTGCAACCCTTTAAGTATAGGGTAGTATCATCTGCAATTAGGGATAATTCGACTTCTTTACTTGTCTCTCCTTTTATAGTCACTTGCCTTGTTGCTCTGGCTAAGAGTTCAAGTGCTATGTTGACTCGAACAGTGAGAGTAGATACCTTTGTCTTGTAGAGAAAATGCTGTTTGTAATGTGGTAGTTTGGTTTGCACCTATCGTTTGTTTGTTTGCATCTGTGTACATCCAGGAAAAAGGTTAGCAGTTTGCTGCTGTGCCCTTAACTGATTTTGTAGGATGGCTTTGTGATCATTCCTTCCATTGCTATTTTATGGGACATTTGAGGCGCCTTGCTGGTGGCTCTTCTTAAGGTCTGATAGACTCAGCATCCAATCCCTTTGGTCCTCGCCTTCCTGTTTTACTGGGGGATCTGTCTCGGTCTCATTGCTGGTGACCGGATGCTTGTACCTCTTGATTCGGTCAGCTTGGTAGTTCATGTGTGTCATGAAACTTACTTATTTCTTCTAGACTTTTCAGTTTATTGGAATGCCATTTTTAAAGCATGACCTAATAATTCCCTATTTGCCTCTAACTTTATTGCTTTGGGCCTTCTTTCTTATTTTTGGTTGATTCAGCCTTAAAGCACATCGGTCTTGTCTGTTTTCTTAAATAACTCCCTCTCATGGACTCTGTTGCTCTTTAGTCTCCACCATATTCATCTCAGCACTGATCTTTGATTGCCTTTTCTTCTGCTGGTTTGGGTTTGGTGTATTATAGTTCTTCTAAGACCCTGAGAGGGTTCTCCTTTATTGAGAGGTCTGTTGTTGTTGTTGTTGTTGTTGTTGTTGTTGTTGTTTTTCATACACAATTATTGCTATCAACACTATCAAGGCAAAGGCTTAAATAGAAAGACATAGACAAGCACATACACAGAAAAGTGTTTATGGGGGTTAGGGAGTTGGGAGAAATGAAAGAAAATTTAAGGAGAAAACCAGAGAAAGAAAATGGAGAAGAAGCCCACAGGATGAACATCTGGAAGATAAAAGTGAGGGAGTGCCGAATCCGACTAATACCACTGAAACAACTGAATACAAACTCCAACCCAGGAGAGCAAGCAAGCAGACTGCAGCAGGAGGATGAGGCCTTTTATTCCTGCCCTGGGCTGCAGGGGTGGGGGTGAGGGCAGAGGGTCAGGGGAGGAGAGGAGCATCAGGATTTGGTGAGGCTCTTGACTGGCTCCCTGGGATGGGGTCCTGAGTCCTTTTCTCAGGGACCAAGCTGTCTAGGTTCCACTGGGCTCCCAGTGTGAGGCAGTGGCTGGTCAGAGCCGTGATCACACTGAGCTAAACTCATACCTATATCTCACTGGGGAACAGAGCAGGTGGCCAGTGAGGAACCCCAGCTGGCTGCCCCTACCAAGACACTGAGTGTTAGGGAGCCTGGTGCACATATCTATGTCCACAGTGTCCCCAAGGGTCACGCTTATACTCAGACCCTTGCACTGGGGCTCGGGGACTGAGCTTCCTGCCTTCCGGGGACTGGCCTGGCTTCTGTACACCTGAAGTTGGGAGGCTTATGGGAAAGATTGGGTTACAGGCCATTGCTTATGTCTTGAAGCATCTCAGGGTTCAAGATTTCTGTCTCCCGATACCTCATATTTATCACAGTGCTGTTCCTGATTGCTTATTCCATGGTATCTCTCTTTTCTTTCCTTTTCTTTTTAAAAACTGCCTTGCTATATAGCCTAGACAGACTCAAAATGCTCTGTCCTTCAATTTCTGAATACAGTGTCACAGACAGGGCCACCCTGTCCAGGACAAGGATACTTTTGATTGCGTCTGGAGAATACTTCATACCCCCTTAGACATTTGCACTGGGGATTTGCCACTTGGAACCTGCTCTTTTCTGCTCTTCAGGAAGTAAATCTTTCAACCGCTCATCCTGGCATTTCTTTAGGGTGTTTCTTGTATTTTGGATTTTGATATCACAGAATCAGAAAGGAAGTATCCTAAAAAACCAGAACAGACAGCAATAGCAGAGAGGACCCGGCAGTGACTTCACACAAAGCCTCCCAGGCCTTGACAAGGGTGTCAGAACACACCGGAGAGAGGCAGGCGAGTGGCCTGAGGAAGGCAGCTTTCCACATGCAGAAGAGTCAAGGTAGATCTGCACCTCTCGCCCAGCACTAAAATCAGTGTGGGATGGATCACAGACCTTAAGTATAACGGGAAACTGAGAGTGCCCAAGGAAAATGTGGAGAGCCAGGCACAAGTAAGGGCTCTGTGAGAACGCAGACAACAGTACAGGAATTAATCCCAAGATTTAACAAATGGGATGATGCGGAACTTAAAAGCCTCCTCACGGCAAAGGAAATAGTCGTCAGAAGAGGACCCAGTCCTGGCCAGTTATACATCCCACATGAGATAAATATTTAGAATATACAAGGAACACCAACACTTAAAGGCTAATGGATTGAATAAAGGAGGAAATAAAAGTGTCTAATAAATATTTGAAAAAGTATTCGATGTCTTTAGCTATCAGAGAAGCTCAAATTAAAAGTGCTTTGACATTCCATGTGAGCCCAGGGAGACTAGATCGTATCAAGAAAACTAGTGATGTAAAGCGCTGGTCAGGAGATGGGAGTGTAAACTGCTCTGGTTACCATGGAGATCAACATAGAGGTTCCTCAAAAAGCCGAATATATATTTACTCCATGATCCCACCGTACCACTTATGGCTATATAACTAACTGAAGGACAGACACCGCATGCCACAGACATGCCTGCAGATCTCTGTTTCATGGCTGCCAAGATGTGGAACGAGCCTGGATGTCCGTCAACAGTTGGATGGATAAAAAGGGGTGCATGCACACAGTGCAATTTCATTTAGCTGTAGCAAAAAGTGAAATTACGGGACCAGCGAGATGGGGTGCTTACTGGCAAACATGATCTGAGTTCAGTCCTCGGAGACACACATGGTGGAAGAGAACCAGTTCCTGCCAAGTTGTTCTCTGACTTCCACATGTGTGTGCTGTGGCACATGCATGAGCATATACACACAGCAGTAAAAACAAAAATAAATAAATATAAAAAAGAAAAGAAAATGTATAGAACTGGAGACTACTATACTAAGTGAAGTAAGCCAGACTCAGAGAAACAAATATTGCATCTTTTCTCTGTTATACAGCATGTAGGTTTAAATATCTGTGTGCATATATATGTATATATATCACATATATTTGCATATGTGCATTTGTATTTACATGTGTATGTTTATATATTTGCATATATATGTTTGTGTGTGTGTGATGTGACACAAAAGTAGAAAGGGAGCTATGAGAGGAGAGGGAGGGAGGACAGTAAGACAGGGCGGGGAGTACATGTCATCGAATCAGAAAGTGAAGCAATGGGAGGATGGGGACCAACAGGAAAGGGAGTAGAGCCTCAGGGGACTGTGATGGGGGAATAAGGACAAAGTGCAACTTTACATACACACATATATGCATATATATATATATATATATATATATATATATATATATATATACACACACACATATATATATCATTTATACATATGTATGTATATGAAGTGCCAAATGAAGCCCTTTTTCTTTTTGGCCAACATATAGGCCAAGAACTTAATAAAACCTCCAGAACTTGAGAACTTGACATGTATGGAAATGGTAAAATGAAACCCACCATTTGTTAAAATTAGCATTCGATAGAAACTGAGCTGCAGTATAGCTCTGCAGCAGACATTTGTTGAGTGCGAAGCCCTGGGTTTGACCCATGGAAATGTACAAACAGCAACCCAAACAGAAGCCAACTGAGCTCTTGTGTTCTCTTCTTGTAGGCGGCGTTCCTATTCCAGCTGCAGACGCGATATTTACAGAGCCAGGTACTCCCTTGTACTTTCATGGCATGTCACTGTGGGAATACTGAGCAAGTGTCTCTCTTCTGTAATAACCTGTACTTGTTCCCTGTGGTTTGTTTCTGTGACTCTCATGCGGGACAAATGACTGTGCTATGGAGCCATCTGACTCAGCCCAGTCTTCCTTCTGTCACTCTGCGGCCTTCATAGCCAACCCTTCCCCTACTCTTGGGCCTGGCTGCTGGCTTCGTGCGCTGGGCCTGGGGGCCTGACCCCCATTATTGATACTGACTGGGAGGGTCTAGAGTTACTGCAGCCACACTTGTGTGGACAGGACGCTGTACATGCCGCACGAAAGGCAGAAGGGGGAGTTGAAGGAGAGGACCAGAAATGGGTGGGCAGAAGTTGAGCCCCATTTCCGTGTCCTGTCCCAGGTTACCTACAGACAGCTTGCTAGCCTTTAAATAGAAAGCCTAAGCCAGAGGAAATAGTTCCACTTTAACAGCAGTCAACTCTGATTGCTGGAGGAGTTTAACATCAGGACTAGTGAGAAGTTTAACCCGAGGACCAGGGAAGTGGAGATAGCATAAACAATAGGAGTATTACCAGGCACAACGGTTGCATGCTTTTAATTACAACACTAGGTGCTCTGTGAGTTCAAGGCCAGCCTGGTCTATATAAAGAGTAGCCAGGGCTACATAGGGAGACCATGTCTCAAAAACAACAAAAGGAACATCGTACCCTGTTAAGCAAAGGGCTGGACATTTTTCTATACACTTGCTTCAAAGCCGGCATTTCCGGGTGCCACGCGTGGGAGAAGATCCTCAGCACAGTCCTGAGGAGCAATGAGGTCTGGACCCCAGTACCCCCAAAGCCTGTGTGTTCTTTCTAAGACCACTCCGTCTCTTCCTTGCTTCTGTGATGAGCCTAACACGGCTTTGGAGATGGCCACCACAGGCTCCTGGGTGGCTCAGTAAGAAGCTGTAGCAAAGGAGAGAACTCACTTGACTGTCCCCATTCCTGGCTTTTCTACCAGCCTTATATGACTTTACCACTGCCACCCAGGTAGCTACGAGTTTCACTTGGCAACCTAGCCAACTGCCTTTTGAAGACGGTAATGTTTTCCTATTTGTTTGGGAATTCTAGGGCATCATTATGCCCCAAGTTATTGTTGGGGTCGCAGCAAATGTTGTCAACGTGGGCATGAACGCCTTCTTGCTGTATGCCTTGGACCTCGGAGTGGTGTAAGTCGAAACCCATTCACAACAAAGGGCTGGGGATGCACGAGAGATGCAGGGATTGTGGACAGGTAAGCAGGCACCTAGCAGTCTTGTGCTCCAGTGCTCTGCATGGGAGGTAAGAGCTGGCTTGAGGGCCCATAGGGGAGCCACTAGCTAGCTCCTATTGTGGGAGAGGGGGAGTGGAGATTGGGTGGAGAGAGACAGACCGTGTTGGAAGAAGCAATGTGAAGACTTCAGTGGCTGGAGCCATGTTAGTCCTGACAAGAAAACTGCTGTCACCTGGAAGCTGAGGTGGGTGACAGGCAGGGGTGAACAGCAGCCCAAAGGGCTTCTTTTCTCAGGGCCTCTGAATTCTAAGTGACTGAGCCCAGTTCACTCTTGAGCTGTGATGAGAAGACCCTGTAATGAAAGAAAGAAGTTAGGGGTACCCCAGTGGTGTCCTGATGGCCCTTCCTCACCTTAGCCCAGAGCTAGCTTCTGCATATGTGGGTAGAGAATCACACCAGCAAATGAAGACTGAGCCCAACAGTTTGGGTGTTCAGGGCACTGTGTTCATTAGTCAGCGAGTCTTGACTGTGTGTAATCATAAATATATAACAACAATTACAGAAAAAGAGGCCATGAGTTTGAAAGAGAGAGAGAGATGTGTGTGTGTGTGTGTGTGTGTGTGTGTGTGTGTGTGTGTGTTGGGGGGTGGGTTGGTGGAAGGTGGAAATAAAAACTATATAATTAAAAGAAGTTAATATGTTAGAAATTAAGGAGAATTAAAAACAAACTAGAGTATAAAATGAGTTATGCCAACTGTTGGGTGTCTTTGCAGTGATTCGTTTGGTTTCTATGCACATGTTAATGTGATCTCTGAGTGTCAATGACACCATGTCAGCCATAATTAAAGAGGACCATGGGAAGGGGTGAAGCTCTGTGCTAGAGGGCTTGCCTGGCACGCACAAGGCCTGGTTCCCATACTATCTTCTTCACGCCAGAAGGATGGAGGCTGTATCAGCCAGAGTTTCCTGGGAGAAGAGCTCAGATCCTGTGAACTAAAGCCATGGCACGGATGAGCAAATGAATAGAGGAGCTGGTCTTTCAGTCCCTTTTGCTAGTCACCATCTAAGACATGCTTAAGGTTGACAGTTTGCAGAAAGTAATACAGATTCACACCCTTCAGGGTCACAGCGATGAACAGCAGAGTCATCTCCATAAGGACAGACAAATCTATTACGTATGGGTTCAGCCAAAACACAGAAGTGCAGGCAGGCACTCCAAGCTCACTGGACGAATACAAGCTTCTGGGGGCGGGGAGGGGGGAGGTTGTGGGGAGGGAGTGTTCAGGCGGTTCCTGTTTGGAAGGACACACTCAAACTAGCCATGGCCTTTTCTCTGCAGAGGGTCTGCCTGGGCCAACACCACCTCCCAGTTCTTCCTGTCTGCCCTGCTTTTCCTCTATGTGTGGTGGAAGAGAATCCACATCCATACTTGGGGAGGTATGTGACTCTGCGGGCTGGCCTTGGGCGGGGGGTGTTCACGGACACAGCTCTGGCTTGTGGATTTCTTTCCCTCATAGAAATCCCAGATTTTTTTTTTTTTTTAATCTTTTAGGAAGTCTCAAAACATGGAAAATGTTTGTTACTGAAAATACAAAAGTTACTAGGGACACTGTGTGATTTTGTGTTTGTGTAGTTACCGAAATAGCCCTTCGTCCATAAAACACTATACTAGATACTGGGTTTTAAGTTATGGTAACTTTAAAATATTTAATGAATTAAAACAACTATTATGAAATCCTGTCGCTTAAAAAAGTCATGCTATATAATTTAAGCTAGATTGCTGTCATATCAATGTAAGAGAGGGGACTATTTTCTCCCAACCAAGACCACTCGCGGCTACGCAGCCAGAGCCTTTGAGTGGACACCTACAGGCTTAACTAGATTTTTGTTTTGTTTTCTTTCTGTTTTTTCCAGTTTTACTGAGGGAAAGTTGACAAAACTTGTATATATTTCAGGTGTGACTGTGTGGCTGTGATTTTTTTTATTGTGTAGTTTGTTTTGTTGAGCTACATCCCCAGCACTTTTGTGTTTTTTAGATTTTGAGACAGGGTCTTGCTGGTTGCCCAGGGTAGCTTCAAGTCTGTGTACCTCCCCCCTCCCCCATGGCCACCTTCCTTATGCCCCCCACCTTGTCTCGGCCTTCCTAATTACTGAGATTACAGATACACACCTTTGTGATAACCCAACACAATTATGCCTATATTGTTGTGTGTGCATGTGTGTGCACATATGCATGTGTGCTCGTATGCCTGTGGGTGCACGTGTGCTCGTGTGCATGTGTGCTTGTGTGCATGTGGGTGCATGTGCGTGTGTGCTCATGTGCATGTGTGCTCATGTGCATGTGTGCTTATGTGCTTGTGTGCATGTGGGTGCATGTGGAGGCCAGAGGATGACATCCAGTGTCTCCATCAATTGCTTTCCATTTTATTGTTTGAGATCATCTCTCCTGAGCCTAAAGCCCCCCTGCCCAGGTCACCTACATTGCCTGGCCACCAAGCCCCCCAGGGTCTCCTTATCTCTGTTCCCCCGCCCCATGTTGGGATTGCTGGTAAACACCACCATGCCTGTATAGGTCCTGGGGATCTGAATTCAGGTTCTCTGACTTACAGAGCAAGCACTTGATTGATTGGTTGATGGCCACCTGCAGAGCTCATTACAAAACAACTGAGTGTTTAGATGATTTCTTTTCAGAAATGTCTGAGTCCTTTTTTCTCCTTTTGCTATTGAGTTATATAAGTTATGTATTTTGTTTTAAACTCCTTAGCAGATACATTAGATATTTCCTCCCATTCTGTGGGTTGCCCTTTTATTTTAGTTTTATGTTATTCTTCTTGGTTACAAAAAGCCTTTATTAATCTTGGTGCCTTGGCCTCTCCCCCTGTGATTTCTTCTTTGATTTTGAGATCATAACAATTCTTGAATCCATTCTGAGTTGATGCTTGTTTATGGTATAATCTTCAAATTTCTTAACTCTAAATCTTAAAATCGTATCTAAAATGGTCTAACTTCAGCGTGACTCTTGCCTGTAGAGATCCAGTGTTGTCGACGTTACTACTGAAAAGATCACCTTCCCTGGTTTTAGAGCCTCAAAGCTTTTGGTGAAGATTAGTTGACTGTATCTGTTGTTTTCTATGGTATTGCCATGCAGTTTAAGTTTTGATAGTTTTGGAATATGGTTTGAAATCAGGATGTTCCCCTTACTGTTATTTTCCAAGATTGCTGTGGTTCTTCAGGATTGTGTTTCTAGAACTTTTTTTCTATTTTTGTGACAAATGCTATTGGAATTTTGACAGTGATTGTTAGATAATGTTGGGTACTGTGAACTGTCTTAGTCAGGGTTTCTATTGCTGCAATGAACCACCATGACCAAAAAACAAGTTGGAGAGGAAAGTGTTATTCAGGTTACACTTCCACATTGCTGATCATCACCAAAGGAAGTCAGGACAGGGACTCAAACAGGGCAGGAAGCACGAGGCAAGTGCTGATGCAGAGGACACAATGCTCTCCATGGCTTGCTCAGCCTGCTTTCTTAAAGAATCCAGGATGACCTTCCCAGGGGTGGCCCCACCCACGATGAGCTGGATTCTCCCAGTGATCACTAATTGAGAAAATGCCTTACAGCTGGATCTCATGGAGGCATTTCCTCAAGGGAGGCTCCTTCCTCTCTCTCTGACTCTAGGACACAAAGTCAGGCAGTACCTGGGCCTTTTGACAGTCCTGATTCCTCAGGTCCGAGACCACGGAGATTTGTGTGTCCTCAGTCCCTTTCCTCTGAGCTAAAGCTCCCACTGAAGCCACCACTGGCCTCCTTGCTTAGACTTACTCCTAAATACTTCCTTCTTATGACGTAAAAAGTGGGATTTATTCTCTCTCATCTTCCTGCCCACCAGTACTGATGGCTTAGCCCAGGGTCTTCTGATTGCTTTTTTTTCCACTCATGTTTTATTAGTGTATACTTTACACAAATAATGGGTATCAGCTGGGGAGTGGTGCTGCACACTTTAATCCCAGCATTCAGGAGACAAAGGCAGATGGATCTCTGAGATCCAGGCCAGCCTGGTCTACAGAGTTCCAGGATGGCCAAGGCTACACAGAGAAACCCTGTCTTGAAAAAAAATGCATTTCATTTTGAATTTTTTATATTTGTGTGTGTGTATCTTATGTACCTGTCTATGGTGTGTACAGCGTATACTGTGTGTACATGTGTATACATGTTTGCCTGTGTACTGTATGTGTGCACTATGTGTATGTGTGTACCACATATAAGTATGTACCATGTATACATGTGTACACATATACCATGTATACTGTGAATACCAGGTGCAGCATGCATGTGTATACATGTGGACTGTGTATATGTGTACCATGTATACCACTTGTTTTATGTATATACAAGTGAACTGTGTGTATGTGTGTATGTGTATGTTCCTTCCTGCTGAACTCCTTCCTCCTCCCAGCCAGCCCCTCTTCTACTCAGTAGTACTTAACTTGGCAGTCTCTAGTTCCATCCATTTTTGGGTCAAACAACATAATTTTGTTGTTCTTTATGGCTGGATAAAACTCCACTGTGCACATATACCATGTTTTCTTTATCATTTTGTCTGTTGATGGAGAGATCCCATTTATTTATTTATTTATTTATTCTTATTTTTTCTTATTTAAATGCATTTTATACATCAAACATATTAATAATATTGAGTACTTTGAGAATCAAATAATACAGAAAAATTGTTCAACTTTTATATTCATATCCTTTCATACCCTAAAAATATCATTAATGAACATTTAATACTATCCATAANTGAGGATCCTATATCTAATGTTGAATACTAAATTGTTTCAAAACATACAAAATATTCTTTGGGAATTAAGCATAGTAAAAAAGCATAAAATATTAAAAATGAATCATTAAGAAATATATTCAAAAGCCCTCATATACTACCTGAAATAGTGAGAGAGTATTTAAAACATACTATATATACTATATATGTGTGTACATTATCTAATGATCAGTTTACTTAAAGATTATCAGGGTTTCTAGGAGAGAAATTATTTTATCAGTAAGTATATTTTNAAAATTTCAAAATAGCAAAAACTTTGAAGTTAAACATTAAGAAAATGCTAATTTCAAGCACAGTGAGAAAAATTATCAATAATATTTCCATGATGTTTGTGGAACATGATTTTAATATTTTCAACTGTTAATATTCAACAAACAGAATAATTATTTTAAGTTATATTTCACTGTTATGTCTCTCTTTTCATTTCTGATTTTATTAATTTGGAGACTGTCTCTGTGCCCTCTGGTTAGTCTGCCTAAGGGTTTATCTGTCTTGTTGATTTTCTCAAAGAATCAGCTCCTGGTTTTGTTGATTCTTTCCATAGTTGTTTTTGTTTCTATTTGGTTGATTTCAGCCCTGAGTTTGATTGTTTCCTGTTGTCTACTCCTCCTCTTGGGTGTACTTGCTTCTTTTTGTTCTAGAGCTTTCAGGTGTGCTGTCAAGCTGCTAGTGTAAGCTCTCTCCAGTTTCTTTGTGGAGGCACTTAGAGCTCTGAGTTTTCCTCTTATCACTGCTTTCATTGTGTCCCATAAGTTTTGGTATGATGTGTCTTCATTTTCATTGAATTCTAAAAGGCCTTTAATTTCTTTCTTTATTTCTTCCTTGACCAAATTATCACTGAGTAGAGCATTGTTCAGCTTCCATGTGTATATGTGCTTTCCGTTGTTTTTAAGACCGGTATTTAAGACAGCCTTAGTCCATGGTGATCTGTTAGGGTGCATGGCATTATTTCAATCTTCATGTATCTGTTAAGGCCTATTTGGTGACCAATTATATGGTCAATTTTGGAGAAGGTATCGTGAGGTGCTGAGAAGAAGGTACATTCTTTTGCTTTAGGATGAAATGTTCTATAAATAGCTGTTAGATCTGAGACGTCCCACTTATTGCTGATCCCATACCATGACTCTTGTGACTAACATCTTGATAATCATAAGTTTGTAGGTCTCTGCTGTAAAATGACTCGGTTGCCTTCAGGCGTAGCCTAGGAGTGGTATAGCCAGATCATACACATGCCATCCTGTGTTTGGGAGCTTGAGGACCTGCCATACTGACTTGCACTTCCTGTCAGCAGGATATAAAGTTCCTTCCCCTTGAATTCTCGCTGGCAGTTGGCAGTTGCTTGTTTTCTTTTTTTTTTCTTTTTTCTTTTTTTTTTGGTTTTTCGAGACAGGGTTTCTCTGTATAGCCCTGACTGTCCTGGAACTCACTTGGTAGACCAGGCTGGCCTCGAACTCAGAAATCCGCCTGCCTCTGCCTCCCGAGTGCTGGGATTAAAGGCCTGCGCCACCAGGCCCGGCAGTTGCTTGTTTTCTTGATGATAGCCATTATGATTGGCACACGGTAAATCTCTGCGTACTTTCCATTTTTGTTTCTCTGGCCGCTGAGGTTGTCTCAGTTTTTCATACATTTGCTGGTCATATTCTTCTTTGAAGCTACTCAATTCACTTACCAACTAATTGACTGGATTAATTGCTCTTAGCCTTTTATCTTATGGACTCTGGATATTAGCCCACTATCAGAAAAATAGCTTGTAGAGATTTTTTTCTTCTATTTCATAGGTGGTCTGTCCACTCTGGTGGTCATTTCCTCTGCTGTGCCATGGCCTTCCAATTCCATACAACTCAATTACCAATCTCTGCTCTTCTTTCTTGAGCTATTTGAATTATTTTTAGAAACTCCTTGTCTGAGGTGAATACTCTGTAAGAACAACACACTAACAACCATCTATACAGCAATCATGCTGTAAGTATCAATTGTTTTGGAGTCTATAAGGAAGCCGATGGAACTTTTTGTGCTAATAGAGTTGTTTCTTTGTGCCAGTGTGAATGAAATACATAAGTTAATGAAATGGATTAAATAGATAAAGGAGAAACAGTTTTAGTATTAGATGAATAGAAGGGAAGGATTTATGGGTTTTGTTTTTGTTTGGTTTGATTTGGTTTGCTTTTGGTGTAGAAAGAATGGGCGGGCAAGACGGCTCAGCAAGTAAAAGTGGTTCCTCACAAACCTGACTCCCTGAGTTGATCTCCAGAGCCTAACGTGAAAGGAGAGAATTTCTGAAAGTTGCCCTTTGATCTCCACATGTGTGCTGTAGCATGTTTGCACACACACACACATACACACACACATGCCTGCACACTCACACATACACGCTTACACACTCACACACTTTCACACACACACTCTTTCACATTCTCACACACACACACACTCTCATAAACACATACTCTCTCACACACATACAGTCACACACACACAGTCACACATTCTCTCTCACACACATACAGTCACACATACAGTCACACATTCTCTCTCACACACATACAGTCACACACACACAGTCACACATTCTCTCTCACACATATACACAGAGACTTTCACATACTCATTTTCTCTCTCTCTCTCTCTCTCTCTCTCTCTCTCTCACACACACACACACACACACACACACACCATTTTAAGAAAGAAAGGTGCATTCCAAAGAATCTAATAAATTGCGTTTTCATTCTCATTTGATTTCTAGAGATCTTAAAAATTCTTTCCTGATTTCTTCAATGACATACTGTTCAATCTCCAGGTCTTTGTATAGTTTCTGTTGTTTCTCTTAGTAATGACTTTTAGTTTGTTTCCATTATCTGATGGTAGAAAAGAAGTTATTTAGTTTTATTTGATAAGACTTTTTTTTCAGAATGAGATGTGGTCTGTTTTAGAGAAAGTTTCATGTTGAATGTCTATTCCATGGCTGTTAACGGTATGTCTTCCATAGGAGTGTGCCACGTCCGGTATGTTTTAATGTGGAAGTTTCTCTTCTGGTGGTTTGTTTTGTCTAGATGGTCTATCTATTTGTGAGACAAAAGTATTTAAATCATCCCAAACTACTGAATCTGGTCTAATACGTCCTTGCTGTGCCTTACAGTATTTATTTATGTAATTGGGGCCCCAGTGTTAAATGCATACAGTTATATATCATATACTCTTAATGGACGTCCCATTGGCAGCATTTGGTGCCTTCTTAATCCTTCTGTCTCTGCTCGCTGTCTGCTTGTGCTTCAGCTCCCATTCGATTGGTGTATAACCTTCCACCCCGAGTTCTGTGAGTGCGCATCTTTAAGGCTGAGGGTGCTTCTTGTTGGTAAGTGTTGCTTTCAGTCCAATCAGATACTTTGTATCTTTTAACTGAAGCATGGAGACCATGCACACTCAGGGTTATTTATTGTTCGGAGGGTTTTGCTGTTTTCCTCTAATTTTTTTCATGGTGGAGCTGGCTGTTTATTTTATTCTTTTCTCATTTTGCATGATCATTTTATTCATGTGTTTGTATAAGGGCTGATGTCATTTTGAATGAGACATAATTCTTTCCCAGTCCTTCCTTTTTCATCTGTGCATCATAAAGTTATTCTGTGCTCTCATGCTTACGCTTGCTTTCCTCTCTCTTTTGTGTGTGGGATTCCTCTAAGTATCTTCTGCAGCGTTGGCAGGTGGCTTTGCGCTTCCCTTAAAATAGCTTTACTTATCTATTTATTTGTTTTTTAAACAGAGAGTCTCATGTATCCTAGGAAGCCTTGAACTTGATACAGAGTGGAAAATGGCCTTCATTTTCTGATGCTCTTGCCTCCCTCCTCCTCCTGATTGTTGGCAGGTGTCCCAGTGCCTGGGGACCGAGTCTTGCATTCTAGACAAGTCCTCTATTAACTGAGCTACATCTTCAGCCCCACTTTTAAAGATAATCTTGTAAGCTTGCCTGACTTACTTGTGTGATCTCTCTCTCTCTCTCTCTCTCTCTCTCTCTCTCTCTCTCTCTCTCTCTGTGTGTGTGTGTGTGTGTAAGTAAATCACTCTATACTTTTCTGAGTTGTAGGATTTGTGCTGGAAGGTCAGATGTTATGTTGATGGGCTTGCCTTTACAAGGTGCTTTTTATTTCTTACAGATTTTAATATTTCTTTATTTTGTAGTCTTAGCAATTTCACTGTAGAGTATTGTGGGGGGATTCTTCTCAGGTCTGTCTGTTTGGGGTTCAAATTGTAGCTTTCTCTGAATGGCCACCTCTCTGCTCACATTTGGGACATTTTCTACCATAACTTTATTGAACCTTTTATGCCTTTGTGCCTTTTACGTTTCTTGTGTGTGTGTGTGTGTGTGTGTGTGTGTGTACATGTTCAGAGGTGCTTTGGTGTAGTGTGTAAATGTCTGTGGAAGCCCAAGGCTGATGCTGAGAACATTCCTCATTCACGCTTGCATTTTCTTCTTCTGATGCAGGGTCTCTTGGTCTCAGGGCTTGCTTCTGTGGTTAGTCTTTGTCCTAGACAGTAACTATTGCTGTGATGAAACACCTTGACCAAAAATCAGTGTGGGGAGGAAATCTGTAAGAAAAAAAGCAAGCCCATCAGCATAACATCTGACCTTCCAGCACAAATCCTACAACTCAGGAATGTATAGAGTGATTTACTTATACACACACGGCAGAGGAGAGAGAGAGAGAACCCAGGAGTAAGTCAGGCAAGCTTACAAGGCTATCTTATTATATTTGACTTGTGCTTCCACATCACAGTTCATCATCAAAGGAAGTCAGGATAGGAACTCAAGCAGAGCAGGAACCTGGAGGCAAGAGCTGATGCAGAGGTCATGGAGGGGTGCTGCTTACTGGCTTGCTCCCTGTGGCTTGTCCAACCTGCTTTCTTAGAGAATCCAGGACCACCTGGCCAGGAGAGGCACTACCCACAATGCACTGGACCCTCTCCCATCAATCACTAGCTAAGAAAATGCCTTATAGGCCTCTCTTCCAAGGCATGGGCCCCAAGTTGGACCTATCATTGACTGGCCACTCCCACAAGTTCTATGCCACCATCACCCTATTGCAGGCAGGGCAGATTGTAGGTCTAAGGTTTTGTGGCTGATTTGGTGTCCCAGTCCCACTGCTGGGAGCCTTGTCTGGTTATAGACCATGACCAGTTCAGACTCCATAATCCCTGTTACTAGAAGACTTTGCTAGGTTACTCTCATAGACTCCAGGGAATTTTCATTTCGATAGGTTTCTACATCACTCCAAAATATCTCCCAATTCCTGCCATGTCTCCCAGTACTCTCTCCTTCCACCCTACTCCCCGTTCCTCCTGTTCCCACCCCACTTGTCCCCAGTACACCCATGAAATCTATTTCCCCTTTCCAGGGAGATCCACGCTTCTCACCTTGAGCCCACATTACCTAGCCCCTCTGGGTCTGTGGATTGTACCATGATTATCCATCACAGCTAATGCCCACATATTAGAGAGTTCATACCATGCGTGTCTTTCTGCAGTGGGTTACCTCACTCAGGATGAACTGCCTGGATGGCCAAGAACCAGAGGCTGGACCACTCAGAGACCCAGGATAGAAAAAAACACAACTGGAAAAAAAGTCAATGAGGTGATTCCTTAGGTTATCCTGCTATAGTCATAGATCAGTACCCAGCTCATCTGTTCTCAGAGAGGCGTCGTCATCCAGCAACTGCATCAGAGCAGATGCAGAGACCCTCGGCCAAACACTAGATGAAGCCAGGGAAGTGTGAAGAAGGGGGTGGGGATGAGGGAGCCAGAGGGGTTGAAAGCACCATAAGCACAAAGCCCACAGGATCAGCAAAGCAGGGCTCGCAGCTGCTCAAAGAGACTGAAGCAACAACCACGGTCCCTGTACAGGTCTGAGCCAGGTCCTCTGCGTGTGTTACGGGTGTGTAGCTTGGGGTTCTTGTGGGACTCCTCTCAGTGGTAGTGGGGATGTCTCTGACTCTTGCCTGCTCTGGTGACCCTTTTTCTCCTAGTCCAACCTTCATATGCGGGCTCGTGCCTAGTCTTATTTTCATCTTGTTATGACATGTTCAGTTGATCTTCCCCCAACCCCCAGAGGCTTTTTTTTTTTTTTTGGTTGTTGTTTTTAAAGAAAACAAGAAGGAGGGGATTTGAGGGAGAGGGGAGGTGGGGATGGACTGGGAGGCATGAGGAGAGGGGAAATTGCAGTCAGAATGTAATTTATGAGAGGAGAATAAAAAATAAAATAAAATAAAATAAAATAAAATAAAATAGAGGGTCTGGAGAGATGGTTTAGTGGTTAAGAGCACTGGCTGCTCTTCCAGAGGATCCAGGTTCAATTCCTAGCACCCACACAGCAGCTCACACCTATCTGTATCTCCAGTTCAAGGGGATTTGATACCCTCACACCAGTGCACATAAAATAAAATTAAGTAAAAGAAATAAAAAAGAAAACACCAAAAAAAATAAAAATAAAAAAAATAAAAAAGAAAACACCATACAGGCTTGCCTACAGCCTGATCTTACTTGAGGGGCCCTACTCCCAGATGACTTTAGCTTGTGTTAAGTTGATGTAGAGCTATCCAGCACTCTGGGCTCCTGTGGAGGAACATACGAAGTGTTCTTTGACCCTAAATCTCATTTCAATTTTGGGATTTCAAATTTTGTACACAGAGGCAAACAAACAAACAAAAACACACAAATACAAACAAAAAACAAACACCAAAACAAAACAAACAAACAAACAACCCTACTGACTTGTGTAGGGATTCCCATCATTCATTTCTAGAGGAATTTGTTCATGTTTATGTTTTCAATAACAGTACGTAAGATTGTCACTTCTCTGTATCTGTGGGTCTTTGCTATTTTCTACCATCTTTGCTGTTGGGGAGGGGTGCTGCTGGTGGTCAGCCTGTTAAGTGCCTGCTGATAACTCACGTGGGTGTTTATACATTTGGTTTTGGAGACCGGTTCTTACAGGCCAGTTTGGTTTCTTCCCTCTCAAGCTGTGGTCTTCCCTGACACCCCGTATCCTGCTGGGGAACCGGCACCCTCGTCTCCGGCTCTGTGCGAGAGGCGGTGACTGTTACACAGTGTACACACTTACTCTCTTGCCTGTTCTCCAGGGTGGACAAAGGAGTGCTTCCAGGAGTGGGGTTCCTACACGCGCCTGGCCATCCCCAGTATGTTCATGGTGTGCATCGAGTGGTGGACCTTCGAGATTGGGACCTTCCTTGCAGGTCTGTCTGTACCGGGGAACCTGCACTCAGCCTGGGCAGTGACAGCCTAGAGATTTCCCAGAAGTGGAAGCTTCTGTGGGGTCCTCGGGGTCCTCGTAGGGGCTTGCAGTACAGGCGCGAACCCGCAGCCGGCCGTCAGCGCATGCGCAGGCATGGTTCTCACCCTGCTATGGCCGCCTGTATTTTGTGATCAAGGAAAGGGAGGCTCGTGGGATGGGATGACAAACTCCCCAGCTATCCTGACTCTCTGACCACCCTGTGCGATCCATGGCTTTGCCAGGCTTCCCGCTGAGTTTGGTTGTTTGTCAGCTGAGACACGTGTTTCTGCAGACCTATAATTATTTTGGTCTTGTTTCTGGTAATGTTTATAGTTCAGACAGCAGCAGGGACCTACTGTGAACACTGCCTCCTTCAGTTGTCCCCAAAACTGTCCTGTTCCCCTTCGTACCACTCGACTCCTGAGACCCTGCCACCCAGGAACCTCATCTTACCCGACTTTGGTCCTCAGGGTGTCTTCTCTGATAGGTCAGGGGTTTGTAGAGTGAACGCTTGACTTGCTATGCCCAGAGTTTTAGCAACTTGCCAGGAAGAGGTGTCTAGGGTTTTTGCATCTGGGCTATCCTTGGCTTCTCTTAAATGAAAATATGGGCTAGAAGCTAGAGACATAGTGCAGTTGCACACACACACACACACACAGAGAGAGAGAGAGAGAGAGAGAGACAGACAGACAGACAGACAGACAGACAGACAGACAGACAGACAGACACGAGCCTATGTATAAATATATATGTGTTCTAGTTTCGAAAAGAAATTGGTTCCTCCGGTCTACTGTCTGACTTGTGTTGTCTGAGTTGCTGTTTCAGGCCTTGTGAATGTGACAGAACTGGGAGCCCAGGCCGTCATCTATGAACTGGCTTCTGTCGCCTACATGGTAAAAATATGAGAACACTTTGTATCTTCTTTGTATAAAACCCTTGGACCATTGTCATTACATTTAACAGAGGTGCAGAGAAGGGGGAGGGGGACCTGGGTACTAACCATATTGTCTCCCATCGTGTGGCATGGGCTCCTCACCTAATTCTCTGTGCTTCAAATGTTGTGTATACAACTGAGCAGAAACCATAGCTACCCATTGCAAGTGAAGACAGACAGCAGGAAGCTTGGCGTATTCAGTTAACCGTGTGCAGTTGCTGCTGGGACTTGGTTTGGAGTGTGGGGGATCAGCTCCTCTCCTCCTCTGGCCTGTGGCCTGCTCAGGAGACAGAAAAAGAAGCAGGAGTATCTCAGAATCTTACCTGTGTATAGCAAGCTAGCAAAAAGCAAACAGGGACCAGACATGGTGGTATGTGCCTCTAACCCCAGCACTTGGGAGACAGAGGCAGGCAGATCTCTGTGAGTTCAAGGCTAGCCTGGTCTACAAATTGAATCCAGAACAGACAGGGCTGTTACACAGGGAAACTTTGTCTCAAGACATTAAAAACAAACAACAAAAGCCACAAAACAGGGTCTAACATGTATCAAACCTTTTAAATGGGATATCCGGGAGTATTTTTCTGCTTAGTAGTTTAAGCTGACTAATTGAATGAGAGCAGCTAGCCTGGGGAGCCCAGGGTTGGCAGCCCACTGTGGAACCTGGACAGAGGCTCTGAGAACGGGGGTACTGTGTGGTGCTGCCTGCCACAGGGGTTGCTAAGAGAAAGGGTGGAGATAGGGTGGAGCAGCAGGCAGGCCCATTTGTTCTCAGGGGAAAGATGTGTGTGGGCCTGGGCAAGCAGAAGGAGGTTGCTGGAGGCTGCCAGGTGAGGAACTAGGAGGCTGCCACTGAAGAGAGAAGAGAATGGGCAGTGTGTGTGTGTGTGTGTGTGTGTGTGTGTGTGTGTGTGTGTGTGGAAAGGCAGCGTGCGGCTGCAGAATGCAAAATGAGGATCAGCACAGGCACCTGGTACTACAAGGTTCTCTGGTTGCCTGTTTCATAAAGATGACAGAGGCCATCTGGGCAAAAGGATTACAGTCCATTTTGGATAACAGCCCCCCATCGTAAAAATGAGGGCAGTGTGCAGCTCAGTTGATAGAACGCTTATCACACCTGAAACCCTGGACTCAGTTGTTAGCATTAGACAGAGCGTGGGCTACATGCGTTCCTGCCTCGATAATAAATAAATATAAAAATGAAAAGAAGGGAGTGGTTGCTCATCTCGGAATACAGAAGAAGACTAAGAGGAGGCCTGGTATGCAGAAGGCAGGACTAGAAGGGTTCTCAGCCACAAACCCAGAGGACACCAGAAAAGAAGGAAGAAGACCAAGAGAAGTATGTAGAGGGAGCCAGAAGTGAAGGCTGGAACAGTGGAGGCTGCTGGCTGTGGCCCTGGGTCACCAGACACCTCTGGAATGAGGGATCTGTCAAAGGATCTGTTGGAAGGGGAGGAGGGGCAGCTGAAGAGAAGTGCTGCCCGAGGCTCAGTTGTCACAGTGGGGAAGGGAAAAAGTCACATAAAAAGTCAGGCATGTGGCATGTGTAATCCTCGAGGCAGGGAGGTAGGGACAAGAAGATCACTGTAGCCAGACCCCCACCCCCACCCCAACCAGCCAATTGTGCTTCAGTGATGAGCCCCGGGTCCCAGTAAGAGACCCCTAAAGCAAGGTGGGCAGCTCTCAAGGACAAGGAATGTCTGAGGTTGACCTCTGGGTGCATAATACAAGCCCCTCCCCCAACTAAATAATCAATAATGTCTTTCCGCTTATCATCTGTCAGTTGCTGCTTTTAGTTAACATGCAGGCTTCCTTTCCTTTCCTTTGTTTTTAACCGTGACTTATGATTGCTCATCCCCAGGTGCCCTTTGGCTTTGGTGTGGCTGCCAGCGTCCGAGTGGGCAATGCTCTGGGGGCAGGGAACGCTGACCAGGCCCGGTGTTCCTGTACCACTGTTCTTCTGTGTGCTGGTGAGCAGTGTCCCTGATGTTCAGACTGAAGTTAGTGTAATGTCTGAGTCTGTGCCTCCACAACAGAATATCTGAGATGGGTAGATTCGTTAAGAACAAAGTTCTTTGCTGACAGCTTTTAGGGATGGAAAACCCAAGATCAAGGTACCACCACCAGGTCTGGCTATCTGGTGAAATCTGCCCTCAGCTTCCAAGATCTACTCGATGTTATATAGTCTTGTAGGGAGGAACAGGGTGAACTCCTGTGGTGAGAGAGCAGGAAATGGAAAAGGGGGGCCAGGTCCTTTTAGAAAACATCTATCCCACACCTGGCAACAGGGCCCTCATGATTCAGTCACCTTGCTTCCGCTTTGGGAATAAAGTTTCACCCTGAGTATTAGAGAGACAAAAAGATTCTTAGTGTAAGCCTCATGTTCCCAAGGGTCTAGCTCTGACTAACCTGCTCCCTTAGGAGGAATGGGGAACAGCAGGTCTTAGGGTTTACACTGTGACACTGCTTTGAGACAGAGTTTCACCATGGTGCCCAGGCTGGTTGTGAACACCCAGGTCACAAGGTTAAGCGAGCCTTCTGCCCCAACTTCCCACAAAACCGGGACTGCAGGTGCATGTTCCTTGTGACTAACCGACACAAATCTCCCCTGAGAAGCGTTGTCATGTTCTGGAGAACTGTTGTTTCCTGTGACTCCTCCTTATTTCCCAGGTGTCTGTGCACTCCTGGTGGGACTTCTACTCGCAGCCTTGAAGGATGTGGTTGCCTACATCTTCACCAATGACAAGTAGGTGGCCATCCAGGAACTGTCTTGGCTCTGATGCTTTCTTCCCTGCATGCTTCTGCTTGGGAGGGGGTGTTGCCCTTCGCGCCACAGGAAAGCCTGTAGCACAACCAGGAAGGAGAGGTAGGATCAGAGGAGGAACAAGATTGAATGGTGCTAGCCCACGAAAATCCACCCCACTCTTCCAGTACCACGACACCCATCAGGTCTGAGTGGAGTTTTGCTCTGAGAGAAAGAAGGCAGCACTTGGGTTAGTCTCACCCCCAGATGGGCACGCCCTGGGCCAGGGCGGTCTGTGGTAGCCAACTCTTCATTTGAGGCCTTGTTTGCAAAAATCACAGACTCAACCTTCAGTTCTATTGTATTTTCTGTAACAATAATTACATAATTACTTAAGTCCAAGAACTTGTCTGTTGACTAGCATGAACCATTGTCAGGCCTAGTGGCCCAGACCTGCTTATAATTGCAATTCAGGACAGGAAGATAAGTTCAAGGCCAGCTTGGACAACTTAGTGAGACTCTGTCTCAAAATATCTTAAAAAGTTTAAAAAAAGATTTTTTTTTTAAAGAAGAAAATATGCCGGGCAGTGGTGGTGCACACCTTTAATCCCAGCACTTGGGAGGCAGAGGCAGGCAGATTTCTGAGTTCGAGGCCAGCCTGATCTACAGAATGAGTCCCAGGACAGCCAGGGCTACACAGAGAAACCCTATTTCGAAAAGAAGAAGAAGAAGAAGAAGAAGAAGAAGAAGAAGAAGAAGAAGAAGAAGAAGAAGAAGAAGAAGAAGAAGAAGAAAAATCTTCATAGTGTCAGAAACTCTATTCATTAATAAAATCTGAATTAATATGATTTTATCATATACTTGATTTCCAAAAAATGTAATGTATGCTAGGCTTGTGATTTTAAAAAATTATGTAGCGGTATGTGTTGGTATGTGTGTGTGTATGTGTCTATGTGTATATGTATGTGTGTATGTGTGTGTATATATGTGTGTATGTGTGTGCATATGTATGTGTGTGTGTGTGTGTGTGTGTGTGTGTATAAAGGTCAGTATACAACTTATGGGAGTCGATTCTTTCCTTTCACCACGTGAATCCTGGAAGTAGAACTCAGCTCTTCAGGCTCAGCCTACAGCACTTTTGCCAGCTGAGCCATCTTGCTAACCCAGATGTATTTAAGTCGCTGACTACTGTCCTTCTCCTGTAACAGGGACATCATTTCCCTTGTGAGTCAAGTGATGCCCATTTTTGCTCCCTTTCATCTGTTTGATGCACTTGCGGTAAGTATTCAGCAATTTTCACTCTGGCACGTGTGGAAAATGTTCCTAGCTTCTTTATCTGTGATCTAATGTTTGGAGTGAAGGTCAAGGGTCCCCATGGTTCTCCCCGTCCCTCCACACTGAATGCCTTCAGTGATGTGGTGACCCAGTGACTTGGTGGCTGCTGTACACTCCCAAGGCAGGCCAGTAAGGATGAGCTTACACTGACCACCAGAAGGTCTCTCCCTGGGCTCATCTTCTGCAGACCTGTAGGTGTTTTAATATCCTTTGGCTACACTCCAGAACCATCCTTGAATGCTTATTTTCAGTATGAACAATTATTCTCTGTGGCCTGACTTCCAGGTCATTGTCATTTGGCTTCTCTTCCTGTGGGCTTTCTTCCACTTTCTCCATATCACTCTGAAGACAGGTGGTGAGCAAGGCAGTGATGAGAACAGTGACAAAGACACCCACCCTCTGGGGGCGGTCTTCAGCCACACCCACCCTCTGTGGGCGGTCTTTAGCCATGCCCACTCTTTCCTGCTCTGGTGCCATTATTGATTAAAGCCTTTAACTTTTCAGACAATATGAGACTTTGTAAACTAACTGTAAGCAGTTGAGATAGTCAGAAATTTAAATAATGTCACCTGTCTGTTGCTGTGACAGAATCTACAACCAAAAGCAACTTGGGGAGAAAAGGGTTTCTTTGACTTTCATGTCCTAAATCACAGTCCATTTATGGAAGCTTAAGGCAGAAACCTGGAGGTAGGAACTGGAACCACCTGTCTCGGGTTGACACCACCAACGGTGAGCTGGTCCCTCCCACATCAGTCCCCACAGACATGCCCACAGGCCAGTGTGATAGAGTGGATTCACAGTCGAGGTTCTCTCTTCCTAGGTGACTCTAGATGGTGTCAAGTTCATAGCATAAAGCTCACGACCTGACAGTTCTTTAACACAAGCTGCTGCTGTGTGCCTTTTCCCAGTAGTGTTTCAAACAGGACATTTTCCTTCATCTTGGCTGTGATGTCTGCTTTGGGGACTGCTTGGTCTATGGGACAGCGACACTGTACTCTGAACTGGAAGTGATGAGCAGGTGCTGACTTCAGGCTGCTGTCGGTTTCCTCCCTGCAGGGCACCTGTGGCGGGGTCCTGAGAGGCACGGGAAAACAAAAGATAGGTGCTGTCCTGAACGCCATTGGTTACTACGGGTTTGGTTTTCCTATCGGAGTGTCACTGATGTTTGCTGCTAAACTTGGGATAATAGGTATGTGTTTGATCCCTTAGAGATGCACCCCAGATCTCACTGTTGCAGGAAAATAGGTTGCTTGAGATGTAAAGCTGTTGACTGGAAAGCTGTTCTGTGGAAAGGGAGGCATTCCTGTTTGGTGCCTGCTGCAGCAGCAAGGAGCCCTGGAGGTGACTGTGGAATTATTGGTTTTCACGACTTCCTGGTGCTCCTAGTGTTTCTTCACTAAAGGGCACAATGGATTGGGGGCTGCAGTGTGTGTGTGTGCATATGACTTAAGTCATGTTTAAGAAGTGGCTGTGGAAGACTGGGGAGGTGGCTTAGTGGGTAACAGTGCCTGTCATGAACTCCTCACCCCAATCAGGCCCTGAAATCCACTGTCAAAGGAGAAAACCAGCTCCTAAAAGTTGCCCTCTGACCTCATAACGCGTGTATCCACACTCTTACACACATGTCATATACCCATATACAGTTACACACACATAATCATATATACATGCACAATCATGCACGCAACCATCCATACATAATCACACACACATAAACACCTGCATACTCATATACACAACCATATACACACACACTCATATACACACATAATCATACATGCACAAGTCACATACACACCACTGTGTGTGTGCATAATCATAAACATATAACCATACAGACACAATTATGTATATACAAGATCACATGTACAATCACATATAATCATACACATAAATAATAAATTTAAAAAACTTTTAAATTAACTATGGAATCTGTTTCATTGACTCTTTTTAACAAAAAAGTCTGAGGATTTGACAAATGCTTTTCTGGTGTAATTTTTAACCTTAGATGAAATATGAAGGTGGGGAGTATTGTCTTTCTCATAATCATCCTGATTGTGATACACTAATTGATCTGCTAGATTTTTATATTACTGTGAATCTTGCGATTCACTGTAGTTTTATTTATGTGCGTTTCGGCTGGGTGTGTGTGCTTGAGCTATTGGCCTTGCGTGAGCCAGGTGAATGTTCTACCATGGAGACACACTCTCAGCCCTTGTGAGAGATGATATAATATTGTTTATATACATTGCTTACTTCATGAAATCCGTTCAGTTTTTTTTCGTATGTCCCAGTGCAAGCTGAGTGAGATGAGGGTGACTTACTTGTGTAGAAGTCTTTGTGGAGCTGTTTTAACCTAGGATTTTAAAGAAGTTTATGCTCTGAGGTCATCTCAGCTTCTGCTTGTCCACATGAATAAATTATATCATTCTTAGAAATGTTTTATTGAGGTTCAAAAATCTGTAGAATTGTGCAAAGTAAATTAAAAGTTGTATATGTGTTTTGTGTATATATTCAAGTTTTCATTGGCTATGCATTTCCTTTAGTAACAATGAACCTTATTTCATATTTAAAATAGTGCAGTTGGAGCTGGGGATGCCCACCACGCAGGATACCCTGGGCTACGTCCTCAGAACTGTTTTTAAAAGTCTAATTAGAGAACTTCAAGACTGCGATGATATGTATGGAAATCACTCCTCACATTTTTTTGTCCAAACAGCACATCTTCATCATGTAACAAATGGTGTCCCCCTCTCCCATTTCTTTGCAAAGCATGAAATTACAGCTGGCAGAGGAGATGTGCTATGTGCCACCTCTGCACTGCATCTCTGGGAGTGGGCGTTGAATGGCTCCTGCTTACAAAACATGGCAGGAGGATCACCAACCCATGTGCACCACTAATATGTTCCTGAACCTTGCCTTAGGATCAGTTCCTAGGAACAGAATCGTGACATTTAAGGGTATACTCTGACGTGCTGTCTACATCTCATCTATAGGGACCACTCTAGCTTCTGCTTAATGTTTTTGTAGGAGCAAATTCGAGAATCAATCTTAGCAAACTGCTGACAAACAAATAGGAAGACTTAGTCCCAATTTACAGAGCATCTTAACTCTGCACAGCGTGCTCTGCAGTGACTGCTGTAACTTGAGCTCTAGAGTGATTTAGCACCCTCTTCTGTCTTCTTTGGGCATTGCACTTACATTCAGGCATATCATTGACCCACATTTAAAAAACCACTTTGATAGTTTCTTCTTATATATATTTTTTCATGGGGCTCTCTTAGAGTCTCAATATCTTTTTAAGGTTTATTTATTTAGTATGTGTGTCCTTGAGTGTATGTGTGTGCAGTGCTTATGGATGCCAGACGAGGGGATTGAATCTCTTGGAACTGGAGTTATAGACAGTTGTGAACCACCATTCATCTCTGTATTCTTCAGGTCTTCATATTTTTCATGTAACAGTTGGAGGAATGTCTTCCAAGCAAGCTACTTCCTCTTCCTCCCCCTCTACCCTCCATCCTTTTTTTTTTTTTTTTTTTTTTTTTTGACATTTTCACTCTGTATCTGAGACTGGCTTGGAACTTACTATGAATCCCAGGGTAGCCTTGAACCATTATCCTCCCACTTCAGCCTCCTGAATGCTAGGATTGTGGGTATGAGCCACCATGCTTGGCTTCAAAGCAAGCTTTTGAAAATCCCAGCTCTCACACCTATCCATGTATACAGCAGCATGAACCCCTTTCATGGGTTCCCATTACCATGGATAAACAGTAACTCCTGTTTCCTCCTGTGGCTTACAAGTCCTCCACTGCCTTCTCCTACCTTGTCATTTCCGGCGTGACCTCTCTGTGGGGCTCCCACGCTGGCAGCTTCCTGCAGCAGGCTCCTCCTACCTCCGTCTGTACTGCTGGCCTGGGCCTTCCCTGGCCTGGTTCCTCACCCTCCGCTCTCACCTCAGGAGACACCTGGCCACTCACTCAGAGTCCACTGCAGGTTTTCACCAGCGACCAGAGAGTGTCTGCCACATTCCTACCACTCTTGACATTTCCTGTTTGGTTTCTTGCTTGCCGTCTCCTCCCTTCAGCGTCTCTGATAGATCAGGGGCAGACTTCAGTCTTCTCTGCTCTGTGTTTATCCAAAATTTTTGAGAAATTAATTTAACTGAAATTTTGCTCCATCGATCCTGAGTCATTGAGAAAGAATTTGAATGATCATGGGGACAGAACTGACTGCCGGTGCTCATTTTGTGTCCGCAGGCCTCTGGGCTGGACTGATAGTCTGCGTCTTCTTCCAAGCCTTTTCCTATTTAATCTACATCCTGAGGACAAACTGGAACAGAGTCGCAGAGCAGGTAACAGGCTTCTTGTCACTGTAAAATGCATCAGTACTTGATCCGTGGTTGATAAGGTTGATAAAGAAAATCCCATCAGTTTTGAGACAGTGCTTCATGAACCACACTATGAGGAGGGTGAAAGGGCACAGGGAGATAGGTCCTCTTCATTAGGCTTGGCTGGTGTCCTCTGACCACAGCACTCAGCTTAAGACAAAGACAACAGGAATTGGCTTCAAAATACTTTTGTGTTTATGTAAAATAGTTTCTGCTGATTAGCTTTTTTTAAGGCTTCAATTAAAAAAATGTATTTGGCCGGGCGCGGTGGCGCACACCTTTAATCCCAGCACTCGGAAGGCAGAGGCAGGCAGATTTCTGAGTTCGAGGCCAGCCTGGTCTACAAAGTGAGTTCCAGGACAGCCAGGGATACACAGAGAAACCCTGTCTCAAAAAAACAAACAAACAAAAAATGTATTTGGTTCTGTTCTTACAAAGAAGTAATATGTTAAGTATTTGTGATTTGTGGGACACTTGGGCTGGGCTGGTGACCCACATGAGTGTGTGGGCAGAGACTGAGGGCTCATCTCATTGTGGTGAGGCCGAATGTAAGATGGGTCAGTGGCCAAGAGGAAGGACTCTTAAGGAGACAGGAGGTGAGCTCAGTAGTTCATTTTCCTTTTCTGATCCTCTTGGCTTTGCCTAATGGTGATTGATTGTGTGTTTCTTCAATTCATCTCGACGTGTTGTGAGAATAGAATATATGGAATATGGACTGGGGGGGGCGGGGCTGGAAAGATGGCTCAGTGGTTGAGAGAACTGGCTACTCTTCCAGAGCACCCCTCTTTGGTTCCCAGCACCAGCACTGCACCACAGTAGCTCACAGTTGCCTGTAACACCAGTTCCAGGGGATCCAGTGTCATCTTCTGGCCTCCACAGGTACTGCGTGCACATTGCCCTCAGCAGACAAAGCACCCGGACACATAAATAAGTCTTAGGGGAAAAAATGGATATTGACTTGGTCAGTAAACAAGCTTTAGATGGTGGCATCACTGATCTTTAGATCTTGGTCCTTTTATTTGTGTTTGGAGACACTAAAGGCATAAGGGCAAATGTGTTAAACCCACAGTTTTTCCATTATTGCTGCCAGCGGAGCATTGGGACAAGAGCAGCCATTTTCTGGCATTGTTGTCTCTTCGTGTATCATGTGACATATTCATGGCTGGGGAAGGCTGTTTCTGAGATTCTAGACTTTCAGCACTAGCCTTAATTTTAACAAAAAGCTACATCTTGGCTTGGCTTCCCCTTTACTTACTCATGTAGCCTTGTTTTTAGGCACAAGTTCGAGCTGGGCTAAAAAGCACCAAGGAGATGACCCCCACCCCAGCAGGTAATGGACTTCTCTTTACACTTCTGCTTTTGCTTTAATAAAGTCGGAAATGCGGTTTGGCCAGGGAGGTTGAGTTCACGAGCCCCTGCTCTTGTGACAATAAAATTTTCATATTTTGTCATAATTTGTCAGATCAGCTCTGAACTCTCCTGTTAAAATGTGGTTTTGATATAAAATTTTTCATGTAAAAAATGCTGATGATTGAGGGTCGTTTTTTAATACCACAACGACAAAGTCAATGTCCCAACTGCTCTCTTCAAACAGATCTGCCCATCTTGGAAAGAGAAGTTACTGACGGAGTGATTTTGCCTGATATCATCAGGCCAGAGAGCCAGACCGGCCAGCTGGTGGTAGAAGAGAACAGCCAGTGTGCAGTGCCCACTGTTGGGGAGGTCTTGACGGGGAGACAGCTGGTTATCTATCGTGGGATGGCTCTGACTGTTTCTATTGCTGTCCTCATAGCAGGGATTGTAGTTCGAGTTTTCAATGACCGTGGCTAAGATAGGACTGTCCCCAGTCTGTGAACTGGTAATACCTGTGTGCCACATCCTGAGCGTGGCTGTGAGCTTGTCACTCTCTCAACTGCGGCTAGAAAGGCTGCCAGTGAGCGTGTCCTTGGTCATGTTTCCATACCGCCCTGTCGTACTGCAGGTCACAAAAGGAGCAGTGCATGTGCCTAGCGTGTGCAAGGCCCTTGTTTGATGTTCAGCACTAGGATGGAGGGAGGGGAGAATGAACGGATAAATGAATAAATAGCTATCCAGATTTGGGGGGGTTGGGGGGAAGGTGCTGGGGAGGGAACCCGGGCCCTCGGCGCACACTAGGCAAGTACTCTAACACTGAGCGATCACTTGCTCCCAGCCCCCAGAAGCTCTGCTGGTAAGAACGCGTTTCCCCATTGACTTTATCATGATTTCCAAATGTGTCGGTTTGGCTTTCCTCTCCCCAGCATCCTCTGCTGCTGCGCTCAGCGTGAGCTGATTATCAGGTACCTGTTCTAGCTCCGTCTGGCAACTGTGCCACAGAAACATTTATAAAATAAATATCTCAGATCTAAAATGTGTGCTGAGAATATCTGGGATCGGAAGGTAATCATAAAAAAGTAACTTTTAGGTTTTTATCTTTAAACAAAATTTCATGGCAATTTGCTTATTAATTAGAAATGAAATGCTTATCTATCTATCTATTCATTTATCATTGGCTCCCACAATGCTTTGATTTGGTTTCACTTTCCAGGAAAGATATTTTCATAGCCTACTCTAGAAAATTTGGACAAATCTAAGATAAAAGTTTTTTTAAAATTATATACTAAGACAACAAAAGAATACCAGACTTTTCCCACCTTACTCTGGGGTGGGGGTGCAAAGCCCACAGTGTTACTCGGCCTCCATGACTACCATTCACCCAGAGTGATCAATAGATGTGGATTAGAATGGGGTCCTGCATCCACTCAGGGCTCAGACCCCTGGGTAAGGTCTGGATACAGGAAGTTTGACTGTGCATACCCCATGCTGCTGCCACAGACAAAGACAAAGCCAAAGGACCCCATTCCCTGGGATTGGGGGGGGGCGCAGTCTGAGGTCCCCAGGGAATTGCCAGAGTTAAACTTGCTGGTCCCTGGGCCACATGAAGGCCAGGGATGGCAGGTTCTAGCTCTTGGACACCTCAGACACCACTCAATGTCTGGAAGAGCTGAGAATGGACTAGGAGCCAGAAGGGCTGGCTCTAGCCTGAGGCCAAAGGGGAAAGGATAGGAGGAGAGCGCTCCAGCTGGGTCCCAAGGGGAGGAGAGTCCTGGGCTTGCTCAGCGGGTTGCTGGGCTTGGGGGAAACTGTGGCTGGGAACACAGGACCTCCTGCATGAGATTAGGCGCAGCTCTATAGAGGAAGACCTGCTCCATTGCTCTGGCTCTGCGGATTCCCATGAGAAGAGCCAATCCATGGTTTTAAGTCATTTATTTTCAAGAAGAGTTGTGAGGAGTGAAACTATACCCCTTTTTCTCAGGGAGGGTCTGAGGTTAGGGGAGGGGAGCTAAGAGGGTAGTAGAGGCAGAGAAAGGCAGAGAGTAGAGAAGTAGAGGCCGGTCATGAACAAATGGAGAGAAGGAGAAGGGAATGCAGAGAGGGAGGAGCAAGGGGGCAAGAAAGGGAGGCAAGAGAGTAAGGGGGGGAGGAGGCAAGCAGCCCCTTTTATAGTGGGCCAGGCCTACCTGGCTGTTGCCAGGTAACTGTGGGGTGGAGTCCAGACAGAATCCCAGGAGCTTGGGACATTGCCCTATGTTACTGATGCACAGAATGATGGAGCTGGGGCCTCCTGTCGGGAGCCTGGTGTCCTTTCCTTCCTTGAAGGAACACGTGCTGGGTCTCTGGGGTTTAAACCTAGCTCTACCAGAAAGCAGGCTGCCTTTCATGGTCCCACAAGTAGATAAGGAAACAACATTTAATTTGTTTAGGAAGCTTGAGCCGATGGTCAGCTGCAGCGTGGTCCTGGGGAGTTTGTGTTGGAGCAGCAAAAGAGGCTCCCTTCATGACCTGGAGCCAAGGGAAAGAAGGAGGCCGGGCTCACACAGTCCTGTCAGTGGCCAGGATCCCAGTGACCAGACAACCTCCCACTAGGCCCCACCTCTTAAAGGTTCCACGGTTCCACGGTCTCCCCTAGCCCTGCACTGGGGACTAAGCCTTTAACACAGTCCTCAGCAAATGCTACTGTACCTGCTCGGCAGCCAGCACCCCCTTTTGCTTATTTGATTCACTCTCTTGAGGGTAAGAAGACAGCCCAGGACCATCAGCCCTCTCTGAAAGGCTGATAAAGAAATCCATAATAAACCACGATTTTATGGGGATAATGACTTACACCATCAAAGCAACAGGAAATATTATAATGGCCTTATGGAAGAGGATAAAATATTTCAAGGTAAATTTAGACCACATAACGTGCATCACTTGTTAGTGTGGCCCTAAGCATCATTCAGTTATAGCCTTGCCAAGTTGCAAAGCACCTCATTACCTACAAAGACACTCCCAGTTTATCAAGACGGTGGTCAAGCCTCTTTTTCCCAACCCCTAGAAAACGCTAACCTTTTCTGTGTCTGGATTCACGCCTGAGCTATTCCACGTTTGAAGGAACCACGTCTGACCGTTTGAATCTGTGTAGAGACAACTGGCCTTACCTGTGGCGGTAGGGCAGAGTTACTGGACTCTCCACATTCCAGACATGAAGCTAAAGTGTTCATAGACAGAAACGGTTTTATATGGTGGGACATGGGCTTTCGGGGTATTTGATAGTAAGCTTTGTGGAGTCTTAGACCCATGTGGGTAATTTCATATTAGCCCGAAAAGCTAAACTGATGCCTTCACTAGGGTGCTCCAGCTGGCTTGGAAATGACACAACATTCACACAGATCCTGCCCGTCTACCCACATGACCCTCACCCGATGCCATCTGGAGGGAAGGGGCGTTGAGATTTGTTCTGTTGCTATGTATATAACCTTGCTCCTTGATTTAAAACTATTGGTCAAATAAAGATGCTGACAGCCTGTAGTTAGGCTGAAGAGAGGAAGGCAGGGGGGGTCTGAGGCACAGACCAGGAGATGAGGAGAGAGGAAAAAGGAAGAAGATGCCATGGGGTAGATGGATCGTGGGAACATGGCCATGAGGGCCAGTCAAAGTAGGAGCGGCTCCGGTGAAACATGGCAAGTTATAACTCGGGGTTATTGACAGGGAAGTAGACAAAATAGCATAGAGGGCTGATATCTGCCCAGCACTAGTGCTGTTAAGGCTCGTTATGAATACAAGAGTTCTCTGTGCCAAGGCCAGGAATGGGAGTGGGTGGGTTGGGGAACGGGGGGGGGGAGGATATAGGGGATTTTTGGAGGGGAAACTAGGAAAGGAGATAACATTTAAAATGTAAATAAAGAAAATATCTAATAAAAAAAATTTTAAAAAAAGAGTTCCCTGTCTTTTATTTGGGAACTAAATGATCTTAAGTGGGTAGAAACCCTCAATTAATTTTAACCATGACAAAGGGGCCTCTTCATTGTTCATAACATGATTTAAGCATGACCCTGATTTTGGACCTAGCTGAAGCCATCTGCCTTCCAAATCAGTGGCCATGATGCATCACAGTGTCCACCAAGAGGACTACGCTGACAGTTCTCTGGTGACACCAAGGCCATCCGTCACCCGCACTAACAGCCATCTTGACTTCCACTCAATGCAGCCCATGGGCTTTCCACCTGTGCCCCAGTTTCTGAATGACGAATCGGAGGCTTGTTATTTATTAATAAATGCCTCTGCCTCAAACTAGGCTTGTTCTCTGGCCAGCTCATAATTCAGTTAACCATTTACTCTATTATACAGTGCCACGTGGCTAGTTACCTCTCCTCCATTTAATACATCTGATTTCCTTTGAGTCCTCATGGCGAATCTCTCACACCTGAATTCCTTCCTCTCTGCCAGGTGTCCCATCTTTTAGTCCTTCCCCAGCTTCCTGGCCATCAGTTTTTATTGACAGGCGGTGCTTCCACACAGTACACAAGAGATTCTCTCTACAAGCCTAAATGCCCAAAGCCACACTCCTTCATTCTTTGTATAACCCTCAGGAAACCCAACAGGTTCTAAAAAGGGATCTTCGGCATCCTGGAGAATGTTTGCCGACCCTGGAAAATAAGATGTTGCTTTCCACATCCTCTCAGTGGAAGGAGTTTAAGTTTTCACCAGGCCACACCTATGGGAGCCACGCCCACCTCCTCTATTTGAGCCTCTTTTACAGCCATCAGTTCCGCTGACTCACTTCCAAAGCCAATCCTGAAGGTACCCTCACAAACCTCCTCTTTAGAGCCTGTGCAGTGGTGGACGACTATGCTGGGGGCATATTGGCAAACAGATTTATCCTCAAATTCCCCGACGCATGTGACGGACATTACCAGCAGCAGGGAACTGAGCAGAAGGCGGGGTTTATATAGGGTCTCTTGGAGGAGCAGAGCTTTCCAGGGTGGCCTGATCTTAAAGCACAGGGACTGGTGAGGTTCCAGGCTCACGGAGTAGTGTTTTGTTTTGTTTTTCCTTGGCCTTGGTCTTAGGTTTGGGGTGAAGTCAGGGTCAGAAAGTTTTTCCTTTGCCCTCTTACCCTACAAGCACTCCTTTAACTCTCCAGCTCAGTGCGAGAACCTACCAAGCTAAGCTTCCAACTTGTGAAGGGAAAAGGCCCAAGGTCATTCCTGCTCCTAAAACATAGCAACAATTCAAAACGCTACAAATATAATTCAAGGCCTCAAGTCCAGAGTCAAACTTAGCAATATCGTCCACATAGTTGACTTTCCTAGATGAAGAGGTTGTGGGTTGTTGTGCATGGGCCTGGTGCTGTTTGCATTTTGATGCTAATTCTGTTCTCCTGGGAGGAGTTACAGACTAGGAGCGTGTCACACACTCAGGTGACTTCTTGTGAACCAATACCCTAGTGAAGGTGCCAATCACTGGGTAAGAGGGATTTCCAGGTTGGAGAGGGGAATTGAGGAGGTAAGAGAGAGGGTCTTTCTGGGATAGTGTGAGGACAAGATGTAGCTACAAGTGTCTCCCAGTTTCAGCGGTGGAATCATCAGGATTAGCCTCTGGATGATTTAGATTTAATAAGACTTACAAGATTAGGATTTTAGTTGTGCCCAGCTTTTGAATTACCGTTGTTTCTGAACTAAGTGTGTGCAGTGTTTTTCTTCTCTCGGTGACTTGACTGGGTTCCAGAGAGAAAGGTACAGTGGGGCAAAGCATGGGGTTCATCTGATGTGCACCACAAAGGCCGTGGGGGTACTGAAGCATGGGGCTGGCGTGGTAGCGACCCACCAGTGGGAACCTAGTGAGCTGGGTGGAGCGATTTTGAAGTTCTGAGTCAGAGTCTCCACGAGATAATAACAGGTCGGCCATTGTCCGCACAAGCACACAACAGTGGACTCTTCCTCTACTGTTAAGGAACGCTACTGAGGTCAGGCATGTAGCAGAGGAGACCCTGAGAGATCATTGCACAACGCTGTGAAAGTGAATGCTGGATTGTGTTTGAGACCCCCCAGAGCCATGGCATCTCCACACAGGGAACAGAACTAGTCCAAGACACAGATGTGTACTTCAGGTGGCAGAGCTGACAGGGCTGCTTCATCTAAGCCCTCTGACAACAGATATGGGGCTATAGAACCGGGAGCTTGCCCTGCTGGGTCTGTCTTGCTTTGGCCTAGAGTTTCCTCACTATTCCCTTTTGTCATGGTGATTTATATTCTGTATGTTGGAAGTGTAGGGCCCAGGAAAGAACACTCTGACCCTGACTTGACCCCCAAATCTCCAGACCAGGAACAAGAGGAAGTAAAGTAAAACAAACAAATAAATAAACACCAATCCCTGGGCTTTATGATCAGGTCACAGAACCCCTCCAATCCCAGGCCACCCTGCAAAGCTCCACTCCCTCGAGACACCTTACATAAAGCCTGTCTTCTGTTCTGTTCCCTGCTGTTTCTGTCTGACTAGAAGTAGCCACCCTCCTGGGTTTTTCCCTTCCTAATCTCTTGTGTGAGGTTTGATGTGTGATGTGACACTGTGGTATTCCTTCACTCCCAAGTTCCAAGAATACTTTTGCCAGCAGAGCGGTAACACCCCCATTGGGGAAGGTTTTCCCCTCAGAGCTATAACACTTATAGGAAGTATGCAATTATATGTTGGAAAAATGTGATTTGCTTTAAAAAAAAAAAACCTATTGATTCTTTGTGAATTTCATAACATGCATCCCAGTCCCATTCATCTCTCATTCATCTGCCTGGCCCTCCATATCAACCCTTGCAACCTCCCTCTCAAAAGAAAACAAAATATTAAAAAAAAAAAAATGAAAAAGAAAACCCATCTCGCTGTGAAAGCTGTAGTGTGTCTGTCACACAGTATCTCCTTTTGCCTGGACAGCTTTGCTTGTAAATGTTAATTACCATGGTCTGGTGTGAGGCCTCTGGCTTCTGCTATACTGTCAATACTGGATCCTTACAAGGATCAGATACTGTGTTGTCATGGAGATCCTGCAGCCCCTTCAAGCGATCCAGCAGTTCATCAATGGGGTGGATGTTGGGGTGGGCCAACTCAAAGCCCTAGATCTGGGCCTGGGTTGTAGCTGAATTGGTCAGGCCACCAGCTCTCCCTTGATCATGCCACCAGGGCCAGTATAATGCCCCAAACTAATCTGTAAGCCCCACCTGGCCAAGGACCAGGTAACTTTCTAGAATGCTGAGAGTTGTAGATCTTGGAAAATAAAGCCTAGTGGAAAAGTACAATGTCGACTCAGGACCATTTTGGCTGGGAAATCCAAGGATTGGTCCTAACCAAAGTCCATCTCTTGGACAGTATTTAATATTTAATAAATTTGATCTAAATTTGGCCCAAAATGGTGAAATTGGTTTTTCTCCAGTCTATGGAGGCCCCAGCGAGATAACTCCACCCCAAATTCTCCTTTCATTTCATAATCCTCAAGTGAACCTACTCAGGGGTGCCCACACTGTGGGATAGCTAACACAGCTGACCTAAGGTCTCCAGGAAGTACTTACCATTTTGCAGACTCCAGAAATGAATTCAAAGGAAAACAACAAGTTTTTTTGTTTTTTTTTTTTTTTAATATAGCTTTTCATGGCAATTTCCTGCCTAGTTTCTAGATTCTCTGGTTTGGGGACACCCTGTCTGGGGATAAAGACTTAGTGCAGAGCCCACCCCCCTAATCCTTCATGTAGGGAGCTTCCCACAGCCTATTGGTTATTTCTATTTCTGGTTAATTGAGAGTTTTGTGTCCTGGGAACCCCTTGGTGAGACCAAGACCCAAAGTAATAATTTTTAAAAGTTTTGTGCTTGGAGAAGCCTGGCACTTTGGTGGCGAACAAAAAGGACCATGGGAGGGGGACTTCAGAAGCAGGGAACTCCAGTTATTAAATGCCACTGTCTCATTTTTCTCTTGTTGCTTTGGCTCCTGTGTCTGGTGTATCTGTGTGTGTTTTGATTTGGGACTGAATGGCAACTAGGTGACCCCTGTGCAGCCCTCCCTCCTGCCCAGGTCTAGCTGACATGGAGGCTGGGCCACAGGACCTCTGATGACAAGTTCACTCCTAAACAAACAGCTTTGGGGGATGAGATTCACAAAATACAATGCTTGGGGGGCAGTGGGGAACTTTGAAAAACCCAGAGTTCTGTGGCCAATCCCGCCAAGACACCACTGTCCTTGTGAAAATGGAGACGCTCCGCCCCTGAAGTTCCAGCATGGGAGGGAGTAACTGTAGTTCTGTCTGTCTGTTTATGTGTGTGATAAGTGCACAGTGACTGCTGCATGTTTGTTTACTGACTGGTTTCCCTTGAACGCCTGAGTTCATTGTGTTCTGTGTATCTTGATAATTGTTCAGCTGCTTCTGTCACAGCCGGGCACTGCCTGTTTGTTTGAATGTGTGAGCTTCAATGTTGTTTTGTTCTGTTCTACTTTATTATGAGCCAGTTCTGGAATTGGGTTATGGCTCATCCTTTTTCAGATCCAGACATGTTTTTAAGTCTATGTCCAGGTCAGAAAATAAAGGGATTATTAGCATGTAAGTTATTGGGGTATGGTTAAAAATCTGTAATATCTGTTACAGAATTAATTTAAAACTTGTTACTCAGGGTTGGTACTTGAAAGTATGTGCTTAAATAATTTTTAAAAACCTATAAGGTGTGACTCCATTCTGAGATATAAACAACACGTGGCTGGCTGGTTGTCATCTTTGCTAGGGTTGGGAAAGGCAGAGTCATGGCTTCACTGCCATCTTGCCTTAGGGCAGCCTGTGTGGCTGGCAGACATCTTTGCTAAGGTTAGAGAAGATGATGAAAGTCATCTAGCTTCAGTGCCATTTTGACTAAGGGCAACCACATGGTAGGAGCCAACCAAGGAGATAACAGAACCCCAAAGATGCTTTTAAATTGGGATAAGATTTTTGTATAATTCCTGTCCTGTCTTAAAAAGCAGGTTTATGGAAAAAAAAAAAAGGATTTAAGACAATGTTTGTTTAATGAGGTATTAAATCTGCATGTCAAGCCAGGTGTGGTGGCGCACGCCTTTAATCCCAGCACTCAGGAGGCAGAGGCAGGCGGATTTCTGAGTTCGAGGCCAGCCTGGTCTATAAAGTGAGTTCCAGGACAGTCAGGGCTATACAGAGAAACCCTGTCTCGAAAAAACCAAAAACAAACAAACAAAAAAAAACTGCATGTCCATGTTTTGATATGAAGAATATACCTGGCTGACGGTCATCCCTTGTGAGAGTGACCCACTCAGTATTGATTTTAGAGATATTAAGCTATTTGCACTGTAAGAGCTTAGTTTTGCCTTCTAAATAGCGTGGCTGAGCTCTGTGTCTTCACTCTTATGAAAGGTACTTTACTTTGGTATTGCAAAAACACATAGTTAAGAAAATTTAAACCTCCTCAAAGAAGTTTTAGAGTTTTACAGAAAAATAAAAACCTGGATATTTAAAAAAAAAAAGCAGCTTTAAAAATATTTAAGCTTATAAGGCTATGGGACATTTTATGGTTTGTATAAGGTATTTTATTATAATGTCTCTATTAATATGTAATCATAACAAATAGAAGGCTAAAAAAATTATGGCCACAGCTAAACAAAGACTGAGGAATTCTTATGATACAGCAAGAATGACCTTAAGCAGTATAACAAATGACTTGGAACAGTTTCTCAACCTAAGGGTCATGACCCTTTGGGGAACAAAAGACCTTTTTACAGGGGTAGCCTAGAGTGGTCTGTCTGCCAGTCAGATAGTTATATTGTGAATTGCTAATGTAACAATATGATTGCAAAATTACAGTTGTAAAATAGCAACTAGAACAATTTTTATGGTTGAAGTGACCAAAACATTAAAAGACTGTTTTATAGGGTTACAGCATTGAAAAAAGTTGAAAATCACTGACTTGAAAAATAGGATTCTCTTTACCTAAGTAAGGTCTATTCTGGCTAACAGAGTCTGATTTAAGGCTGTATGTCCAACCTTGCTTTTGCTACTGTTTTTAAGCTTTAGCTATTTTGGGAAACTGACTCATCCAGAAAACTGTTACATTTTATAATGGAACGTCATGTAAGGATCAGGAAAGTTCCCAGTCTCTTATGGACTGTGTTTATGAAATAAAAGTTTTACTTTGATACTAGAAGAGCTCCTATTTTAAATTATTATTTTAAGGCTGAACCTAACAAGGATGTAATGTAAAGTCCTAGTCTTATGAAAACTAACTTATTATAAACCATTAAGGATAACTATGAAATATAAGTTATTACTTGCCTTATAAAAGATCAAATTCCTTAATATGTTCAGAATTATACTTGTAGTTATCCTAAGTACTAATGTAATTGATTACAAGAGTAAGTCTTACTTAGCCTCCTGTGTATGTTTTCAAGGTATACCTAAATCAAATAACAAAAAACAGACAGATTGTTTTAACTCAGATATGCTCGATAGACACTAGCCCTCAAACTTGTCAGGGGTCTGCTGAATATGGCATTTAAGATGTTTAAACTTACTATGACAGCCAAGGCTCCCAGTCCTAGCAGTGATCCCCAAGGTCCCCAAGAAGATAAGGGGCAGAGCGACAAACACCTCTACCTGGATTGTAGCAATACTAACCACTAGACAAGACTGCCATAATTCCTCACCCACTGCTAGGACCCAGCCCAAACTGGACAAGCAGGACACTGGAGAGTTGATTGTTCCACTTTGCCTAGATAAAGACAGGGCAGTGTCCCCCATGTTCCTCCTCCACAGAAAAGCCTCCTAACTCCTGGGCCTGATGGCCTGATGGCCTGATGCTTCCCCCCCAACCCCCCACCCCCCCAACACCATGGAAACCACAGGAGCCTGGGATAACTGTCTAGATAATGGACTATGGACTAATGCCTGACATTTTAATTCATACATATGCCATTTAGATTATTTCTCCTTCTCAGGCCTCTGATCATATTGACTGCTTAAGCTAACTGTGGTTTTATCAGCTGGGGAACAACAGGCAGTTGGCTCCTTACCCCAGTGTAATCAACCACCTTGTTTGTCTGTTAGTCAGTTCATTAGTTAGTTTAAACTACTAGGTCTCTTATTAAAAGAGGGCAAACAGGTTTGCCTTGCTCAGAGGCTTCATATTAAAGGATAAGTAGGTTTCTTATGTAACTTTCCACTACAGATGTTTTACAGTCACGGCTCTCAATAGTACCTATTCCTGTCTTGTGTCACTGGCAAATGATTTTAAAAAATTGCTCTGAGATATTTAAATTTTTAGAGATATAAAAACCTAAATTCCGAGGGTCTCAAAAATGACTTAAGGTATATAAAAATAAAAAATAAAATGTTTCAGACTTCTCCCCTTTTGTACTGTCACTACCCTGAGATTTCAAGGGTTCAGAGTTTGATGGAGCACTGGCTACTCAGTCACGAGCTCAAGATTTTACATTTTCTTTGGTTATCTTCTACATATAGACTGCACTGACTGGTTTTGTGTGTCAACTTAACACAGGCTGGAGTTATCACAAAGAAAGGAGCTTCAGGTGAGGAAATGCCTCCATGAGATATAGCTGTAAGGCGTTTTCTCAATTAGTGATCAAGGGCGGGAGGGTCCATTGTGGGTGGTGCCATCCCTGGGCTGGTAGTCTTGGTTCTATTAGAAAGCAAACTGAACAAGCCAGGGGAAGCAAGTCAGTAAGTAACATCCCTCCATGGCCTCTGCATCAGCTCCTGCTTCCTGCCCTGCTTGACTTCCAGTCCTGCATCCTTTGGTGATGATCAGTAATGTGGAAGTGTAAGCTGAATAAACCCTTTCCTCCCCAACTTGCTTCTTGATCATGATGTTTTGTGCAGGAATAGAAACCCTGACTGAGACATAGACTTATAGATGCTTTTCATCAGGCTAAAACATCTCTGTCCAACCTATATACCTGGCTCTCTGGACAGAAATACTGTCCATGCCTTTAACCCTAAAGTCATAGTGTTTTGCTAAAACTTAAAGATGTGAATCTACTGCTGTTCAGACACCTGCTGACTGATATTTTACAGTGTTGATTTCAATACAATGGTAATGCCAATATGCCTCTTTTATAAACTAAAAATTCATGTAAGCTTCAGGAAATCAAAGAAGTCATAGACTTGGATCTGCCTGTCATAGATCAAATGACTCAGGATAAGTTCTGCCTAAGTTTCTGTACCTGTCTGTTCCTGAGAATAGGATTTTTCCCCTGGTCTTGGGATTCCTTCCCTTTCCCAATTACTAGGAAATTTTAACTTCTCTCTCTAGTGTGTATTTGTTTCAACAGATTTTTCACTGAGCTGACACACTGCAATCAGGCATCACCTGCAGACTGCAATCAGGCATCACCTGCAGACTGCAGACTGCAGACTGCCGAGCTCCAGACTTGCTGAAAGCGGCTATAAACGAGTCCAGTGGGTGTGGCTGCTCCCTGTCTCTTCCACTGGGTCAGCTCATCGGAGGCTTCTGATGAATGTGCCATTGCCCAGCCTTTGACTAGCCTTTCAGCCTTCCTTGGCCCTGGCAGCAATGCCCTCGTGTCAGCTGGAAGTAGTTTCAGAAGAAAGCGTGTTGTCCCTCTCCCGCCACCTACCTCCCAACAAGCTGAAATGCTAAGTCAAAAGGAAACTCCCTGGCACAGGGGGCAAAATGGCTACCTTTAAGCCAATCGATGTACCAGAGAAATGGGCCTATTAACTAAATAGTTGTCAACCAAGATGTCAGGTACCCATGTGCATGCATTTTTCTGCCAAGTAGGATGTCAGTACCTCCCAGGGAGGTCTTGGGAACTTACACTTTCCTGGTACTACTCAAAATGGAAGTCTTATTCCAAATAGTTTCTTTTATTGTGCTGGTGTCTCTCTTACGTTGGCGTCCATCCCAGGGATAGCTTAAAGAAGCAAAGACCAAAGACCGTGAAAGCTTATACACAGGTGCAGGAAGTGCTGCTGGGTGGTTCCCATCCAAGCTGCTTGTGGGTAACTATACTAAGCAGTTCTACTGACTTCTAAGGTGACTGGTTTCCAAGTGCACAGAACACAACAGAATATGTAATGCATCGTGGCATTAGAAAGCTTCCTAGTAATTAACAGCAGAAACCTATGAGAAAGTTTCTTTATAGTGGCAGGCTAGCCAGGTAACTGTTACTGTAATATCCAAAATGAATTCAAGACCACCCAGTACCTTCCCTCTTCGAAAAGGACTTTCCAAACTGTACTAGCAGGCCAAGTGCAGAGCCAGATAAGGAAACTGGCTGACTAAACAAATGTAAAAACATAGTTTTAGCGGTCAAAATGACTGAGCCTGTAAGCTGCCAAAACAATATTAGCTGAGAAATAACCATAAGATTAGCAATTCTCCTGCCCCCCCGCCCCACACTGAATTCTGACAAAGACCACAAACCACCCTGACCTTGTCACTAGAATCCCCCTGACGTTGATAGCTGTGATGTTAATAGCTGATCCATAAGTTCAAAATGTACTATTGCTTTGCTGACCAAATCATAATAACACACCATGTGGGCAAAGTGAGGAACTAAGCCAAAGGGTTACTTAGTCACTATACAAACCAACCAATGCTTGAAAGGGTTACTTGCTACACCAATGAGAACCCTGCTGCTCAAATCTGCCCCTTACAAAGGTATAAATAGTGTGTTCTTTCTTTGTTCTTGGTCTCCTCTGGCCTGCATGCTGAGAGGGGAGTCCCCAACATGTTGGATCAATAAAAATCCTCATGCCTTTTGCAGCGATGGTGGCGGTCTCCGTGGTCCTTGTGAGTAAGGGTCTTTTGACGAACTCCAGCATTACCTAGGCCTTAACATTTTACCTGGGCTTTAATATTTTACCTAGGTCTCAATGTTTTACTAGGCCCTAACATTCCATCTAGGCCTTAATATTTTACCTAGGCTCTGACTGTATGTGAGGGGTACAGTATAGAAACTACCAAAAACAGCCATTCCATGATTAGTGGGGAAGGTTTTCATGGTGGATAAGGAAGAAAGAACAACCAGAGGCGTCTGGAAGAGTCTGGAGCAGAGAGAAAAAGAAGTGGACTGGACATGGCCAGGGCTAGTGAAGTGGGGAGTGGAAACATACAATAATACAATAAGGGGAACGAGGAGCTGGGGGAGGGGAGCCTGTGAGCTGGAGCAGGCCTGGGAGTTTAGGGTAAAAGAGGAGATGAGAGGCTGCAATGCTAGGGTGGGGGCTTTGAAATGTATAATGAGTACTTATGAATAGGAACTGAGGGATCATGGAGCCAGCATGGGCCTTGATATGCAACCACTGATACATGTCAACAGAGAACCAAATGTCCCTTCTGCAAAAGGCAAAGGAAGTGACTCCTTTAGTCACAGTGTTGTGCCCGTTCAAAATGTGTTCCGTAAACCCCAAAGGACTACCAAGGAGCTGACTCCTGAAGCACTAGGGTTTCTTTAATCAAGTTCGAGCTTGGGTCACCACTGTCTCTTGACACAGCAGAGCAGGAGGGTGAAGCCCCAAGCTCTCAGGGGGACAAGGTTTTATAGGAAATGATAAGCAAATGAGGGGTATTCTAGCCTGGCACACATCTGATTGGGGGACCATTATGGAATTTTATTGCCCTTTAACATAATTGGCTGGTGCTGGGAGCCAAATTGGAAACTTAACTTCTGCTTTCCACGGCATTGGTGGTTGATAGGAAGTGAAGTGTCGGGGTAGGCTTGTTAGAGTAACCTGGAAACTGGTGTTAGGTGCTGGCTTGTTCATTAACTCAAGTTCAACCTTAGGTTAGGTTCTTTAAGATGTAGTCTGAAGCCAGGCAGTGGTAGCGCATGCCTTTAATTCCAGCACTTGGGAGGCAGAGGCAGGCGGATTTTTGAGTTCGAGGCCAGTATGGTCTACAAAGTGAGTTCCAGGACAGCCAGGACTATACAGAGAAACCCTGTCTCATAAAAACAAAATTAAAAAAAAAAAAAAAACAAGATGTAGTCTGAACCCAAGATCTGGTCTCTCAGGTTCCTGAGGAATGCTGGCTTTTATCTAATCACCAGAAATCCTTCTGTGGTCCAGCTTGAGCTCATTTCTGGACATATGTACTTCCTGAAACCTAACAGATGCAATTATGAGGTTGCCTTGAGTCTTAAAGAGGCCTTGGGCTTTAAAACAGTGTTGAGACTGTGAAAGACTATGGGAAAATTTGAAGTTGTATTAAATGCATTTTTTGCATTATGATATGGTCATGAATCTATGGCAGTCAGGGAGTGGAATTGGTGGTTTGAATGAGAATGGCCCCCATAGGCTCATATGTTTGAATAATTGATCCCCAGTTGGTAAAGCTGTTTGAGAAGGATGAAAAGGTGTGGCGTTGGTGGAGGAGGTATATCACTAGGGGTGGGATTTTAGGTGTCAAAAAACCCGTGCTACTCCTAGATGCTCTCTGTCTTCTGCTTGCAGATCAAGATGCTAGCTCAGCTGTTCCCGCCACCATGCCATTTCTCCTTTACCATGGACTCTAACCCTCTGAAACCATAAGCCCAATTAAGCACTTCCTTTAATAAGTTGAGTGGCTTATGCTGTTTTTTTTTTTTTCCCCCAGCAATAGAAAAGAAACTAATACGTTCATCTGACAACTCTGGAACCCCACTCCATCACTGAGTGAAGTCAAGGCAGGAAACTGAAACAAAAAGCACGGAGAGATGCTGATTACTGGCTTGCTTCTCATGACTTGCACAGTCTGCTTTTTTTTCTACAACTCAAGACCACCTGCCCAAGGCTGGGAATACCCCCCAGTAGCCTGGGCCTTCCTATATAAATCATTAATTGTCAAACACATGACAGGCTTGCTTATATGCCAATCTTACACAGGCATTTTTCTCAAGAGTCCCTCTTCCTGAATGACTCTAGCTTATGCCAAATTCACACACACACACACACACACACACACACACACACACACACATGCCCAAAAGAGTCAATCTCTGAGGCCCCGGAGCTTCTCAATTCCAGCCAATTACATCACTCTACTGACAAACTGGTGATAACTGTGGACTCAAGGGCCACCGGCTAGAGTGAGCCTCAGAAGGACACACTACTATTTTCTGTGTGTCTCTGACCTCCCCCCCCAGCCCTCTTGACTACAAGGTGGTGCTGATAGATGGTGGTGGCTGTCGCTGATATCTAGGTTGTCAGTATTTCAGATTTCTTGTCTTTCAAATGCTTTTCCCAATCTTGGGTCCTTTCTAAACATAGTCTCACCTCCACATTTCTGCTTCAAATGTAACTAAAGCAAAATCTTAGACCTGCCTAGTGTTCCTAATGACAAGCTGGTGGTAGGAGGGGCAACTTAGGGCTGGTCTATTCTTAGAGGACTCTTTTAGCAGATTTGAACCTAAGCAATAGAAGTGAGTATGGGAAATCTCATTCTACATGTGTACCCAGAAGGCTATGGTAGGTAAGCCTGAACTCCAGCTAGTCTCCCTATATGTTCCTATATATGCTTGCTGCAGAAGCCTGAAGCACATGCACCCTCCTTATGTGAAATGTGTTGCTTCTGGGTTATTATTTCAGGAGAAGTATTGGAAGATCGCCTAAAAATAAAAGAAAATGTCAAAATACTAGAAAGCCCAAATTAAAATAAAAATTTGGCACAGAGCCCCTAGCAGGGATAGTGCTTCCTTTAGACCCTAGAGGTCGCTAATGACTGTATAGCTTTCTGTCAGCCTTTTTTGTTTTGCTTTTATCTTATTTTATTTTATTTTATTTTTATTTTTTGGCTTTTGCTTACTTAACCTTCTCATACGATTGCTCTTCTTTAGATTGCAGACCACTAAGCCCCTGAAGGTATTGTCTCCAGAATAACAAGCATTATCATTAACTCCACCACCTGGCTCCTGTTTCTGAGGATCTCTTGACCTTCAATCAATGTTTCACTTCAGCCTCCAACCTCGTACAATAATCACATTGCTTCTCTCTGAAAATGTAGCTCAAGCTTTTTCTGCCGTGTGGTCCATGGTAGTTAGCATTAATGTCAACTTGACAAGGTCTAGAATCATCTGGGAAGGGAATTTCAGTGAGGGATTATATAGGTTAGGTTGGCATGTGGGCATGTCTATGATTGCATTACTTAAGCTGGGAAGACCTGTCCATTGTGGGTGGCACCATTCTCTATGAAGGGGGATCCGGGACTGTACAAGAATAGAGAAAGTGAGAGAGCATGAATACATTCATTCCTGTCTCATGACTGGAGATTCATTGTGACCAGCTTCTACAAGTTCCTGGTGCCTTGACATCACTGAGATACCCATTCTTAACTCTAAAGCAGTTCTGAAATGATACCTTGTCATTTGTTAGTGAATTGAGCTCGCTTATCTCTTCAAGGAAAGATAAAGACAAAAAGGGCCAAAAATGAAAAGCAAAAGCTCCAATCTCTAATAGTTAGATCCTCACTGGCTGGCTTGTGGTGCTTTATAGAAATAATTACAGCCTAATGACAAATGGCATCTCACCCCAAATGGCCAGTCTCAAAGGACAAATGGTGTCATAAAATGCATTACCTGTTAGAAATAAAATCTGATGGCTAGGTTTCAAAGTTACCTCGAGCCAGCTTATGATCCAGATTCAAATGAACAGAAAATACTACACCCCTGAAAATGCCTATAGCATTCTCCCCAGCCCCAATTTAGCCAAGCCATTACCCCAGTACCCACATTAGACTTTAAAGTAGATTACTCAGCCAAGCTTGCCCGATAAGTTTTAAAATAAACAAGATATAAAAAGGTAGAGATGAGCCCATATGCTGTTTTTATTGAGGAAAAAGACAACTGTGAGTCACTATAGGAAAGATAAGTCCTAATGACCCGTAGGGTTGTGCCTTCCTGAATACACACTAGTGAGCAGAGGGAGGAAGGGAGGGTTTACACTTCTTTCCACACCAACCCAAAAACTAAGAATGTCATCAGAGAACATTCGAGGCCTGGGGAACGTTTCCCCCACCTTGCCATAGGCACCTCTCTGGTGTACCTACCAATGTATTTTAAATTTGCCTCAATTTATGAATGTCTTTGGTAAAACTATAAAGCTTCGTAAGACTGCATCCACATGGAATTTGGGGTGACCCAGCTCTGTGTTCCTGGGCCATGCTCACAAAGAATGGCTCAGGGATAAACTCTCTTATTCCCTTTAAGATGGGAGCTGTGTTTTTTACATTTGTCATGTCCCCAATTTTTTCTTCCTAGTCTACCTTATTCTAATTCCAATTTCAAGTGGTTTAATGCTGATATAGAACTAGTGGCTTTTCTATCCTAAGCTTGTACCCTGCAAACTTGAGTAATTGACTATTGATGCCAGAGAGGGCTTTAGTCTTTTAGAATTTTTCCCCCTTTTTCTATTTGTAGACAATAGAATCTCACCAAATTGCCCAGCCTTGAATTTACCGTATTTCTGTTAGGTTTGGGATAGGGACTCATGCTCATCTGCAGTAGCCTCCTTCTCTGTTCTCATAAATGCTATATAAGAAGGGCAAAGAAGCCAGGCAGTGGTGGCGCACGCCTTTAATCCCAGCTCTGGGGAGGTAGAGGCAGGCTGATCTGTGTTTGAGTCAAACCTGGTCTACAGAGTGAGTTCCAGGACAGGCTGGGCTACACAGAGAAACCCTGTCGCAAAAAGCCGGAAGGAAAAAAGAAAGAAAAAGAAAGCGACCACAGTCCTTCGGCTGTCAGTAATTCTGTAATCCTGGCTTTCCCCAAAGGAAGGTTACCAAGTACTTTAGGCTACAGGTCACACGTTTCACCTGATGGAGACACACTCACACACACACACACACACACACTACAGAGACAAACCACAGACTCCTCCCCTTTCACTGCCACCTGGGAATCAGACAGTGTAAGTGCAAGTGTGTACTCTGGGCAGTTCATCAACCACATGGTATGAGACCTCCATCTCTGAAACCTGTAGGAAGGGACCCCAACTTAGACCCGTGCTTCTGAATGCTCAGAGTCCCTACCAGGTTGTCTTTCTATAGCATTAATCATTCATTTACCCCAAAGGATAGTCCACCTCGGTGCCCCTCTCGAGCCCTGACAATTGAGACCTGCCACCTTCTTCGGCCTCCTAGCTAGTTGGGACAACGGGCTTTCTGATTTCTACACAGCCTATGATGTGATCTGTGAACAAAGGTGGCTTTCTTTCTTCCTTTACAGCTTGGATAAAATTACTCCCTCAGTTGCTGGGGTTTTTCCAATCTTTCCTCTTCATCTGGGATCAAGCTGCTGCAAGCAGGAGACATCCAGAAATGTTCCTTCATGGCTGCCAAAAATGTTACTAGCCTCAGGGTCAGATCCTGTGCTTCAGGCAGCATGAACAGGCCAGGCTCAGCCACCTGTCCTCAATAAGCCTTTTAAAGGCCAAGTTAGCAGGAAAAGGTAATTTACTCCATGTGATCCCATTGGGAAGACAGGTCCAGCAATTTACTCCCCATACTCAAGTTATCTTCAGGGACCAAACATGGGAGTCAAGTTTACATGCCAGGCAAGAAAGCCGCATATTTAAGTGATCCTGCTCACAGTGTGCTCACCATTGACCAGCGTGTTCTTATCCCACTCCCTTTCTAGGGGAAAAGTTTTCCTTTTGGCTGACACAGGTTTTCATCTTTCTCCTTTCCAGGATGCAGTTCCCAGGGGACTCCCAATGCCCTGGATGAGAGGGGCACAAAGCTCTTTTAGAATCCCTCATTCGAGCTGGGTGGTACTGGCGCACGCCTTTCATCCCAGCGTGCGGGAGGCAGAGGCAGGAGGATCTCTGTGAGTTTGAGGCCAGCCTGGTCTCTACAGAGTGAGGTGCAGGCCAGCCATACACACAAGGCTACACAGAGAAACCCTACCTGGCAAACCAAATCAATCAACCAATGGTACAAAGAAACACAAAGATAGCTCATTCCTTCCAGGCACGCCAGTAACAACATATGTTTCCTATTACTCAACACTTAGATCATTTGTATCTTGATGTCGTAATCTACTAGCATTTGATCCCTTGTCTAATTCTCCCCTATGTTTCCTCTTTTTGGTGTTACTGAAAGCAGAATTGTGTGTGTGCCCACCTGTGTGGGTGCATGTGTGTTCGTGTGTGCATGTGTGCTTGTGGGAAGAGAGTGGGAACCACAGGCTGAAGTACCAAGATTATCAGATGAAAGCCAGTCAGCAGAGGAAGCCTGGGAGCTCTTCCACCCCTGCGTTCCTTTTGCTAAGAGCCTGAGCAAGCAAAGCCGGTCACGTGGCGAGGCCAGTGCTCTGTGAGAGAAATGTCCTTCTGAAAGGGTTCTGTGCCTCTCAGCCAGCACTTGGGGGTCTTCTCTTCTCAGTTCATAGCCTGCTTCCATTCCTGGGAATGCCTCTTCTTTCTTTCTTTCTTTTTTTTTTTAAATTACTTTTCTCTTTTATTGAAAATAGATTTAAAAATTTTTAAAAAGCAATAGCCTAGACAGAAAGCTGTTGAAGAGAACTTTAAAAAAAAAAAATGCCATAAGGATGCTTGAAGTGTAGCTCCCCACAATGGATGGCTTCTGGCGACTGTGTGGATAAGGAAGGGACTGGCCACTGGGAGCCTGATTATGTTCCACTGAGTATATGGGCAACACAAATTGGACTTGGTTTATGTTGTTGTTTTCTTCTTCTTTGGGTGTGTGGGGGGAGTGGGAGAAGGTCACAAGGGTGAGGGGTGGACCTGGAAGGACTGGGAAGTGAGTATGATTGGGGTTCATAATGTGAAATTCCCAAATAATCAATAAAAATGTTATGGGCAAAAAAGGAAAATAGATTTTCCCATACAATATATCCTGATTATGGTTTCCCCTTTCTCTATTCCTCCCAAGTCCTTCCCCCTCCCCTCCCATTTAAATCCAACCCCTTTGTGTCTCTCATTAGAAAACAGGCGGGGATCTAAGGGATAATAATTAAATAAATTGTAACGAGATAAAGGAAAAAGAAACTAATTGGAATAGGGTCAAACAGACAAGTAGAAGGAAAAGCTCCCAAGAAAAAGTACAAGAAACAGATATGGACACAGAGATGCACACTTGTATGTCCAGGAATCCCATAAGAACACAAAACTGTAGGCCACAATATAGATGCAAAGTATATCTGCAAAACCTGTAAGGAGGAAAAAAGTAAATAAGAGTAAAAATAAAATTCAAAAATAAAAGGCCCTGATATGACATTATGAGACAAAGAACCTCCAAAGACGTTACTGCGTGTGTTTTTCTGTTGGCCACCCACCGCTGGGCATGAAGCCTACCCTTAAGAGTAGTTTGTTTCCCCAGTGAGTCTCCCTTGGAGGAGGTTAATGTTATATTTGAAAGCAGTTATCACTTGGAAATAGCTTCTGACTTAGGGATGGGGCATGTGTCTACTTCTCTCAGCTCTAGGACCCTGTCTGGTGCAGACCTGTGCAGACCCTGCACATGCTAGCTCGTGTGCATCATACTTGCATCAGTCCTGTAAGGTTAGAAGGCCCTGTCCTTGGTGTCCTCTATTCCTCTGGCTCCTACACTCCTTCTGCCTCCTCTCCCACAGGTTCCCTGAGCCTCACTCAGTCCCTGATTATTGTCTGGCTGTGGTCTCTGGATTTGCTCCCATCTGCGACAGGAGGAGGCTTCTCTGATGATGGCTGAGCCAGGCACTGATCTATGAGTACCGCAGAGTATCATTAGGAGACTATCTACCAAGATGCTTCTTTTGTAGAACAGCAGTATTTGGTTTCCCCCTGCGTCCCTGAGTTATATAGTCTAAGGTTTTTGGCCACTCAAGTACCATCCGGTACAGGTTCCATCACATGGAGTGGGCCTTAAATCAAGGCGGATATTGGTTTCTCCCACAGGTATTGTGCCACTATTGCAGTGACATGTCTTTCAGGCAGGACACCATGGAAGGGTTTGTAGCTGCGTTGGTGCTTACATTTCTCCTTTGCTAGACTGCAGACTACCATCTAGTACCAAGAATACTAGCAAGATAGGGTAAAGGCTCTAGGTAGCCGCTAGCTCTAGTTCTCCAGTGAGTTGTGTAGATGTTATTTTCAGCAATAGAGTCTTGCCTGTAAGGTTCCAGGCCTTTGGAACCGCCTGGGTTGTTTGGGGAATCCCAATGGTCTCCTTTGGCCAGCAGCTTGATTAGATGTAACCCTTTCTCAGTAATGAAGCTTCAAGGTGATGAAAGATGTCTAGTTGGGGTTCTGTCTCCCCCATAATTTGTTGAACCAGGAGAAGTTCTCAGCTGTGCCTCTCTCAGGGAAGCGAAGGTCAGTGAAGACTCCAGACCCACAAGCGTTGCACAGCTAGCTGTACCAGCAAGCCAAGCTCTGTCTCTGTCACTTAAGGTCCTATTTGTACCCTCCAAACATCATGTGTCTTCCACGTGCCTTGCCTCAGCACATGCATCCAATAAGCCTGAGTTCTCTGAAGTAGCAAGAAGCTACAGCACACCTCCAGAAGTTTTTTGGTGCATTTCTCTCTATGGAGAAACAAATGCAGCTCAATTACATAATGCAAGGTGGACCAATACATGTGTGTCCTTAACAAAGAATCCTTCATCACGTGTCCTTTCATGTGCTTACCTTAGCAGAACATCCTCTCTCCTGTGACTGCTTCAGCAAAATGTTCCTTCACAAGTGTGCCTGAGCCTTTCATGACTGTGTCCACTTTAACAAAACTTTCCTTCATGTGTTTGCCCCAGCAAAACACCATCCAACTGACCAAAGAACCCTTACACTTCCACTTCACCCCACCATCATCCAGGCACAATTCTCTTCTATTTTCCCTTCCTAGGGAGATCTGTTCTTCCCCCATTTTCTTACTCTATACTTAGTCTCTGTGGTTCTACAGATTGTAGCTATCTTTTACTTAACGTCTAATATCCTCATATAAGTGAGTACATACAATATTTGACTTTCTGGGTTTGTGTTACTTCACTCAGGATGATTTTTTCTAGTTCCATTTAGTGCAAATTTTGTGGATTATTTTTAACAGCAGAGTAATATTCCATCGTGAACATGTACCACATTTCCTTTATCTTTCATCTGTTGATGGACATCTAGGTTGTTCCAACTTCTGTCTATTATGAATACAACAACAATGAAAATGGTTGAGCAGGTGTCTCTATAGATAGATACTACTTAAATTTGATTTTTGTCTTGGAATATCTTTTCCTCCAATTATTGTGATTGAAAGTTATGATGGGGCTAGTAGTCTTGGTTGGTATCTGTGGTCTCTCGGAGTTTATAGAACATCTGTCTAGGCCCTTTTGGCTTTTAGAGTCTCCATTGAGAAATCAAGTGTTACTCTAATAGGTCTGCCTTAATATGTGACTTGGTCTTTTCATAGCCTGTCTTTGTTCTGTACATTTAGTGTTTTGATATTATGAGCTAGGGGGACTTTCTTTTCTGGTCCAGTCTATTTGGTGTTCTGTGTGGTTTTTGTACCTTGATAGGCATCTCCTTCTTTAGGTTAGGGAAATTTTCTTCTATGATTTTGTTGAAAATATTTTCTGTGCTTTTAATCTGGGTTTCTTCTCAGATTTGGTCTTATCATAGTGTGGCAGATTTCCTGGTGTTTTGTGCCTAAAAGTTTTTCAGATTTAATATTTTCTTTGGTTGAGGTATCTGTTTCTTCTATCTTGTCTTGCGTACCTAAACTTTTCTCCTCCATCTTTTTTATTCTGTTGGTGACGCTTGCCTCTCATTTTCCCCTTCAAGTTCCTAATTTTTTTCATTTCCAGATTTCCTTGGTTTTGGTTTTACTAGACTGATTCTATTTCCACTTTCAGGACTTGAACTATTTTATTCATTTCCTTCCACTGTTCGTGTTTTCACAGATTTAATGGGTTTATTCATTTCCTCTTTAGGACATCTATCATATTCGTAAAGGCTCTGCTAAGATCCTTATCTTACACTTCTGCTATGTAGAAATTCTCAGGGCCTGTTGTAGGATACTGTAGGAGGGTTGCTGGACTCTAGTGGAGACATATTGTTCTGGAGGTTACTGTGTTTTTACTCTGGCATCTGGGCATCTGGGTTTGGGATGATTGTAATTCTAGGCGCTGATATCTGGTCTTGTCTTCATTGAGTGGGTGTTTTCTTTCTGGGTTTCTGTTGCTCTCTCTGGTTCTTAGAAGGGTGTGGTGGCTGTGTAGTGGCTGATAGGGAATGCTTCTGGGATCCTCGTAGGTGTGGCCACAGAGGGTGCTGGGTACACTGTTTCTAGGTATTAGGAGCTGATACTTAGGAATTCGGGTGAGCTGGACAAGGGACAGGTGAAGGGATCCACAGGAGGAAAGAAGACAGGTGTGCCACCAGGATCTGCCTAGTCCTATGGGGGATAGGGGCTGGGGGCTAGGGCTGGGGGCTGGGGACTGGGGACTGGGGCTGGGGGCTTATGGTGTGAAGAGGCCTCAGTGGATGGTCTGCTCCAGTGCTGGGGATGAGACTAGGGGGTTGGTTTTGGTGGGGTGGGGATGAAGATCTGGAGCTCACCTGTGTGTTTAGCTGGCCTGCTTACTTCTCTGGAAGGCTTGGCAAAAGTCTGCTGGAGTTAGGGCTGAGATGGAGTGCGTGGGGAGGAAGGTTTGCTGAGAAGATCTGTATGATCAGCTATAGATACAACAGACAGAAGGGAGGTGCAGCAGCTGGTCTGCTATAGAACTGGAGGTAAGACTCGGGGCTTGGGTTTTCGTAATAAATGCTGTCTATTTCTGTGTCTGACCATGTGTCCCAGAATAATCCTTTGTCCTGAATCATAAGAGCCCGGAGTTTGGTGTCCTCTGAACTCAAATCGGTGGCCCTCAGCACTAAATGTGTTTTTTTTCTTTCCTTTCTCTTTATTTCTTTTTCAGATACCAGCCAAAAGCCCATGAATGGTTCCCTCAGTCTCTCTCTGACCTCTCTGCCTAATTTAAAAGGCAGGACTTTCCCTCCAGCTCCCTCCTCACAGTAGCTGCTGGGATTTTTCAGCTTGTCTGCCCAGTTATTTTCTTTTAAACTCTACAAAATGGCCTTTGGGATTCCTTCTGAGTTATTTTTAAAGACTGTTTATTAATGAGACTAAGAACCCTCAGAAGGAGCCCTGGAATCCCTGGTTAACAAGCTGAGAGTAGAATCACAAGCCGTGTGTGTGTGTGTGTGTGTGTGTGTGTGTGTGTGTGTGTGTGTGTAGCATATATTCTGCTGGTGAGCTGCAAGGCCAACCCAGGCTAATTTTGTTAATTTCATTTTAAGATTTGCATTGTTCAGTGGTCAGTTTTATTCAACCTAGATTCACCTGAGAAGAGAGTCTTAGTGAGGTAGTGTCTAGATTGTCCTGTGGGCGTGTCTGTGCAGGCCTGGCTGTGGGCAGGCAGCACTGTTCCCTGGGTCTGAGTGTGAGACCGGATGATGTAACTGTGGGTTTTCTATATGTAGCTTTTAGAACGTTAGGAGAGCAGGTGAGGCAAGACAGGGAGGCAGAGGAGGAAACCCAAAGCAGAGGAGACACTCCGGGTTCCAGTTAAAGCTTTTGACTACAGAGAAGCAAGAATTCCAGCGCAGTTACCAATTGCTTAGGGCTTTTCTCCCTTTCTAGCCACACCACACCTGGAATGTTCTAGGAATCCACCAGAAGCCCCATCTACAGAGAAATTGTATGCACCCAACCCGTGTTCAACTCTAGTGGCTTCTGGTTTTACATGATCAGATTCTAATCCCATCCAAGGGGTCCTCATAGGAACCCCATAAACCACTTAGCAAATGGGGGCAGGGGCTCAGCTTCCTTAGCAGCCTTTAGAGCTGTGACTTAAGACCCATGGAAATGGTGAATCCAACCGATGCTAAGACCCGCGACTTGCTTCTTCTCCCTTGAGGAGCCTGTGCCCCCCTGTGCCCACACTCAGGGGCCTCACCCTTTCTCCTGAGAGCCTCGTTTAACCCTCACGTGTAAGCCTATGTTGAAGGCTTTAATAAAACCACCAACCTTTCTTCACTGAAACTGGCTAGTCCTGAAATCCCTTCCGGTGTTGAAGCTACAAACCATGGCTTGGCTGGAGTCACAGTTCTGATCATCTCAGACAACTCCTTAGGTCAGTGAGGGTGGCTCCGTGGAGCTGAGTCTCTGTCCTCTTACCATTGACAGGAGCATCTTTTTAGTCCTGTATTGTTAACTGTTTTGGAAAGGTATGGTTGAGTTAATATTTATCTTATTATTTTCTATTTGTTCTCTTTTCCTTTCTCTCTCTCTCTCTCTCTCTCTCTCTCTCTCTCTCTCTCTCTCTCTCTCTCTCTCTCTCTCTCTCTGTGTGTGTTTTTCTCTCTGTGCAGGCTGATTTTATGACAGAGGCTAGGGTTGTTTTGGAAGAGGGAGCCTCAGCTGAGAAAATGCCCCCACCAGACAGGCCTGTCAGGGAGCCTGTGGTGCATTTTCTTAATTGATGGTTGATGTGGGAGGGCCTAACTCAGTGTACACAGTGTCATCCCTGACCTGGTTCTCCTGGGTGCTGTAAGAAGACAGGCTTAGCAAGTCTGAGAAACAAGCCAGTAGGCGGAACTCCTCCGTGGATGTGACTCTGTGTCCATTTCTGACTTAGCTGCCCTGGACAATGGACTACAAGCTGTAAATTGAAATAAACCCTTTCCTTCCCATGTTGCTTTTGGTCATGGTGTTTTAATCACAACGACAGAAACCTAAGATGGCTACATTTTTCATTGCTGTGACCAAATCGTTGACAAGAAGCAACTTAGAGGAGGAAGCACCTAGTTTGTCTCATAGTTTGAGGTCACAGCCCATTGTGGAAGGAAAGGCACAGAGGTGGCAGAGGCTGTCCATCTTCTTCGAGGAAATCGGGACCAGAGGACAGAGAATGCCTGCGGTCCACCCCTCCCCCAACCCCTGGCTTCCCCTCTTTCCATTGACATGAGGCCCAGAATCACAGCCCCTGGGACAGGACCACCTGCCTTCAGGGTGGGCCCTTCTCTCCTCTGCTCACTCCCCAGGAGTACCTTCGGACACAAGCCCAAAGGCATGGCAACTAGGGATTCCACATTTAGTCAACAATAAAGATTGACCACAATGACCGTTACATGGCTCCATCTTATCAACACTTCTCAGTTAAACGTTAATGTTTTTGGAGTTTGACATGTGCACATACAGCTTACGCAGTTCCACTTCTGAACACCGACCTTCTGCTTCAGAGGTCCTGCAATGCAACTGAGAGATAACCCCCAGCAACACTCTCCCTTTCCTCGTGGAGTGCGATCATCTATTCCAAACAAGCTTAAGCTCTGCTGGTTAAACATTGTTATTAACGCAACAAATGCTTTTAGACTGGCGAAGAGTAATAAACACAGAAATTCTGTTTCATTGTGTCCATTTCTCTAGGCCACAGTAAGGTCAAAAGCCACACAGTGAATCCCTGGAGGAGATCCCTTAATCCTGAGACTTCTGACTTATATAAAGCCAGTCTCTTTATTTCTCCATAGAAGAGAATTTCGGGATTATCCAGTGTGGAGTAGAGTAGGATTTTACAAAAAGACATTGTCAACATCGATTTTAAATATGAAGATTAAATAGGAGGTGTTCAGCAAGAAAACAAGACACACATGAAAGCATGGATGTGGGCTAGTTTATGGTGCACGCCTTTAATCCCAGCACTCGGGAGGCAGAGGCAGGCGGATTTCTGAGTTCGAGGCCAGCCTGGTCTACAGAGTGAGTTCCAGGA
>NC_034603.1:29297525-29314032 GCF_900095145.1 Mus pahari | reverse complement strand
CAAAAAAAAAAAAAAAGTTGCAACTACCTTAGTTTTTAAATATTCATCATGTGTGTATGTGTGTGTGTGTGTGTGTGTGTGTGTGCGCGCGTGCGCGCGCGCTGTAAATAGAGGTCAACAGCTTACAGGAATCAGTTCTCTCCTACCATGTGGGCTCCAGGATCAAACTCACACATCATTCTGTAATTGCCTTCACAGTAGCAGTATTACACCGCTTTGGGGTGGCTTCTGGTATTACTTCTCAGAGGGTTGCTAAGGAACCTTTTCTTTTTTGGTAAATGAGATTATGTGGTGGCTCTCGATGTATTATAGCTGATAAGATAAAGGCTGCACAGCAAGTTAAGTGTTTTTTTTTTTTAAACTGTAAACAAATGTTTAGTCATATTGAAAGGCCATATAGGTTTAGGCCTTAGCTGACTCCTTGCTCTGTTAACATTCTCTCTTCTATGCAGTGAGAATTACCTCTCTGTTGGCAATCATCACAGAGAATGTTGACGGTGCTGACATTCTTGACTTTCAGCTGGAGAAAGGCTATGCCCAGACTCCTTCCACTTCCCACACGTAGGGATCAGGAGTCCATATGGGCCAGTTTATGTTTACACATCATGGTACTGGCATAGATAGCCAGTTTGAGTTAGCTAGAGATGGTAGCATCAGATGTTCAGGGAATTCCAAAGTAAGCAATAATGTCATCAGTTAAATAGCCATTTCTGGCAGAATGGAACTATGGTGTGATTTTTTTTTGTATAAATATGACTTTGAGGTCAAGCCTTTTGCCTCTGCTTTGTCTTGGGCAGCCTATGAAGGTCTGTGCATGCCTAACTTTAGTGAGCGTAGGTCCGCACGTGTGCCTGCCATGCTTGCCCGTGTGCCTCTGATTCTCTTCGTCCTTCCAACCTAGTGTAACCTTACCCTCTTCTGAACACTAGGGCTGGGACCCCACACCGGTCTTTCTCTTCTTCTTCTTCTTGCTATCATGTCTCACTTCATGAATATACATTTCCAGTGTGCACTGTTTTCTTCTCAGTAAGGAGCACAAGGCAAGCCTACAGACACATATCTCGTTCTTTACTTACGTGGTTTGCTTGCAAATGTCCACAGCTTTAATACAAGTTTGGGTATCGAGTTTTCCTTCTCTGCTTGCTGTGAATGAGAGTCCTGGGGATGCTGTGACTCCAGAGGTTGGTTGACTCAAATTTCACTGATGTGGAGAGGCTGCTATGCTGTACAACCACAGCCAAACCACCTCGGGCCGCCTTTAGACCCCTGACTAGCCATTTATTCCCTGCCTCTGTGCATCACCTAACGTCTTTGTGGCCATCAGGCACATCCTATGGAATGAAAGCACCAGCTGCTAGTCCCCACAAACTGGCTACGAGTCCCATCAAAGAGCATGTGAGGCCTAGAGCAGAGGTTCTCCCCCCCCCACACACACTCCACTGTAACCCCTCTACCTGGGGAACACACCCAAATATGTATAAAGTGTGTTGATTTATGACTTTGTTCTGTTATTATAAAACTTTTATGAAACTGCTCCCTCACTAGGACATGGCATTTGGAGAGTCCTGAATCTGTGTCCCAGGCTGTAGTGACTCAGATCGAAATCCTGAATTAACTATCTCTCTGGTTTCTTCGAAGTGTTTGTTACTTAGGGTTTCTAACACTGCAGCGAAACACCATGACCAAAAAGCAAGTTGAGGAGGAGAGAGTTTATTCAACGTACACTTCCACATTGCTGTTCATCATCAAAGGAAGTCAGCTCAGGAACTGAGTAGGGCAGGGACCTGGAGGCAGAGGCCACGGAGAGGTGTTGCTTACTGCCTTGCTCTGCAGAACTGGCTCAGCCTGCCTTTGCCTTTATTTTTTTAAAACCCAGGACCACCAGCCCAGGGATGGCACCACTGACAGTGGGTTGGGCCCAATGCCCTGCAGGTTTGGGTACAGCCCTATCTTCTGGAGGCATTGTCTTAACTGAGGCTCCTTCCTCTCAGATGACTTTAGCTTGTGTCAAGCTGACATGAAACCAGCTGGGACATAGTGAAAGCTGTTTCTTTTTCATCATTTCAAAGGACTATTTTTTGCTTTGAATAATTTAAATGTGTTGCTCCATTCTTGTTTTGTTTTGTTTTTTTGGTTTTTCGAGACAGGGTTTCTCTGTGTAGCCCTGGCTGTCCTGGAACTCACTTTGTAGACCAGGCTGGCCTTGAACTCAGAAATCCTCCTGCCTCTGCCTCCTGAGTGATGGGATTAAAGGTGTGTGCCACCATGCCCAGTGTGTTGCTCCATTCTTGTCTTACTCTTGTGCTTCCTGGACAGTCTGATGCAGTTGTTCTCAGTGCTCCTCCCTTGTGCTCCCTGGACAGTCTGAGGCAGTTGTTCTCAGTGCTCCTCCCTTGTGCTCCCTGGACAGTCTGATGCAGTTGTTCTCAGTGCTCCTCCCTTGTGCTCCCTGGACAGTCTGAGGCAGTTGTTCTCGGTGCTCCTCCCTTGTGCTCCCTGGACAGTCTGATGCAGTTGTTCTTGGTGTTCCTCCATGGCAGAATTGTCTCTGATTTTCATATTTTCTTCATGTCTTTGACATTCTGCCTTCTGCATATGTGCTGTCAGAGAGTTTCCTCAAGGTGTCAGACCCCTTGGACCTGGAGTTACAGGTAATTGTGAGAGACTGGCCATAGGTGCTAGGAGCCAAACCTAGGTCCCTCATAGGAGCTGTGTGCTTGTAGTTACTGTTTGAAACTTCTCACTTTCCCTTCTCCTCCTCTTCAGGTACTTTGGTTGATTTATGGGTTTAGTAGTAGTCCCTCCGTTCTTGGATGTTGTTACTTTTGTTGTTGGTTTTTTGTGAGTGTCTCATGAAGTGTATGTGCTGCAGGCACAGGCCACCGCTGGCCAGCGCCGCAGGCAGCGTGCCTGGTGCTGCCATGTTCTTCTTATTTCTTGTTCTTCCATTCTGTACTTTCCTTGGGGGAATTTGCTAACCACGGCTTCTTAACGTTATTCTTTTGTCAACTGGGTCTAATCCATTAAAGGACCAAATGCATTTTACATTTCTTTTGTTTTGTTTTGAGACAGGGTGTCACTATGTATCCTAGGCTGTCCTCACACTCACAATCTTTCTGCTTTAGTCTTCCAGTTACTGGTGTTGCCACATCTGGCCCTTCAGTGCTTTCATCTGGGGGTTGGAGAGATGGCTAAGCAGTTGAGAGTGCACCTTGCTCCTGCAAGAGACCTAAGTTTGGTTCCTAGCACCCATGTCCAGTAGCTCACAATTACCTGTAACTCCAGGTCCAAGGGGTCTGATACCTTCTGGCCTCTGTGGGTTGAGTGCATTTACATGTATACTTAGACATGCAGAAACTCACATGCAAAACCACATATATACACATCATTAAAAATACAAACACATCTTAAAAATGTTTTCATCTGTATGTTTACCTTCCTCATATGTAATATAATGTTTAATTGTCATCCCCTTAGCATGTTCATCAATTATTTAAAATTTCCAGTCTGATCGTTCCATAGGCTCTGCTGTATTTGAATCTGTTTCTGATGTTCACGCTGTCTTCAGACTGTTTTCTTGGTTGTAGCATGCTTTAAGACTTGTTTTGTGGAAAGCCAGGTCTATACAGGTTGGACGAGTAGGTGTGAGAGCTGAGGAAGTTGCCTTCAGTGGGGTCTTCCTCTTTGTTCACTGGTCTAGAGATTGGTGTTTAAAGGTTAATGGTACTGTCATAAAGTGAGTCTTCTACACTCACTTCTTCTTCACATGATTTAGTCTCTGAACAAATCAAATTGAAGATAAGAAAATAATCTATTTTTGATTAGGCAAGCTCAAAGGGTTATGAAACAGAGAAGGTGACCAAAGGTTAGGAGGTGAAAGTTTATGCACACAATCTCAATTTCCTGTCTCTTTATTAAGATGCCTGTCCCAAACTGGGTGTGTTGGTACACACCTTTAGTCCCAGGACTTAGAGACAGAGGCAGGCAGATTTATGTGAGTTCCAGGCCAGCCTGGTCTACAGAGTAAGTTTCATAACAGCCAGGGCTATTGGCGAGACCCTATCTTGAAAAAGTTTAGACTAACAAACCTTTCTCCTGACAACCACCCATCCATCTCAATGCTCGTTTGACGCACCAGAGAGTTCACAATTCAATTCACAGCGCTTTATACAGGCCAGAGTCATGATGCTCTGTTTATAATGATTGTGCCTCCAAAGTGCAGAGCCTATGGATTCTGGACATAAAACACATTACGTTTTTTAGTGATGCAGAGGCAAACTGAGGTAGAAAGATCAGCCAATGGGTCCATAAATAGTAAACAAACAGGGCTTTTAAAACAACACAGGAAGCTGGGCATGGTAGCATACGCCTTTAATCCCAGCACTTGGGAGGCAGAGGCAGGCAGATTTCTGACTTTGAGGCTAGCCTGGTCTACAGAGTGAGCTCCAGGACAGCCAGGACTACACAGAGAAACCTTGTCTCAAAAAAACAAAACAAACAAACAAACAAAAAAACAACACAGGAGACGTATATCTTGTGTTAGACTGATAGTCTCACATTCACTCCTAAAACTTAAAATCAGAACAGTCTCTGCAGTGTTACAGTTTATACACTAGGACTGGTCCTAAGGAAGGGCCCAGAAATGTTACTCATTCATAAATATAGGATGCTCACTTTACTATTTTTTTCAAAAGAGAAGCACTTACAAAAGCAAAGTAAGAGAGAAGCAATTCAGTGTCCACTCACGGGGAAGCAGCAAACAGGGGACACAAGAAACTGATAGCCATAATTATTAAAATCCACATCCTTAACAAATGCATGGAGAAGGAGGATTACAAAAACATCATGTGTGACCAGAAACAGAAGCTAAGCTAGGATAAAACATACTAAAATGGTTCAACTTACATGTGAGAGGGGACATTTTAACTTTTATATTTTATGCACTTTCTCCAAATGTCTATGTTCATACAAAATTTTTCTCAATTAAAATGTTATTAGTGAATCTGAGCAATTGCTGTGTACAGTAGCCTGAAACTCATTGGTGGGCAAACAGCGGGCTCCACCACGATGCTGATTCTAATGGAGCTTAGGGCCTAAGCTTAGGGATTGCTTTTTATGTTTTGTCCAAGTTAAGAAAACACAAAATCCCAGAAGTCCATTAGAGACGACTGCCTTGCTTTAATATTATTTCCCCTGGCACTGTGTCTGCTGGAGAAGAGCCAGGATGAAGAGTTAAAAGCTGGCAGCCTCATTTCCAAATAGAGAGTGCTGAAATTCCAGCTTGAGATTAATCCAACACCATGGGGTCTGTCCTGTGCCCATCACTAAAAAGAGAGATGAGGCATGCCGTGTGTCTGTCCATGAGCCATTCAGGGGGATCGCTTGAGCCCAGGGCTTCAAGGCAAGAGGAAGGAAGGGAGACAAGACAGAGAGAAAAAGGGAAAGGGAGAGAATATTAATTAAAGAAAATTTCTTTTTAAGCTATACAGTGGCATTTTTAAGAGGACAAGATAAGAAACTGTACCCTGGTACCCCCCAATCCATGTGTACCCAAGAAAACTCTTCTGGCAGTTGCAATTCAAACTACAATTTGGAAATTTATTGGCTCATGAAGCTATGCATGCAGGAAAACATGCTTCAAGCTTGTTTATTCAGTACAATCTTATTAAGACATTGCCTCTGAGTTCTGCTTTCTTCTGTATCATCTTTATTCTCAGGAAGTCAGTTTCCTTTGGTTGTCAAAAAATAAGCATGGCACGCTTTGCCCTTCATGCCTTCTTCCTGAGAATCCTCACAAAGTTCCAGGGAGAGCTTTCTTCTGGTCAGGTTTGGGCCACCGGCCCATGGTGCTCTGGATAGATTTCCATCCTTTTTTTTTTTTTTTTTTTAAGATATTTTCTTCATTTACATTTCCTATACCCTCCCCCCGCCCTGCTCCCCTACCCACTCACTCCCACTTCTTGGTCCTGGCATTCCCGTGTACTGGGGCATATAGAGTTTGCAAGACCAAGGGGCCTCTCTTCCCAGTGATGGCCGACTAGGCCATCTTCTGCTACATATGCAGCTAGAGACACGAGCTCAGGGGGTACTGGTTAGTTCATATTGTTGTTACACCTACAGGGTTGCAGACCCCTTCAGCGCCTTGGGTAATTTCTCTAGCTCCTCCATTGGGGACCCCGTGTTAGATTTCCATCCTGAAGAGGCTCTGAGGGGGACAGGGCTCACTGTAGGAGGTGCCACTCTCCTGACTGAGCAAGCTGTGAGGAACAAGCCTGTATGCAACACTCCTTCATGGCCTCTGCATCAGTTTCTGCTTCTAGCTTCCTGTCTTGTTTGAGTTCCTGCCATGACTCTCCTTACTGATGGACTGTGACGTGGAATTGTAAGATGAAATAAACTCTTTCCACCCCAAGTTGCTTTGGTCACAGTGTTTTATTACTGTGACAAAACCCCAAGACAACTCATTTCTCCAATAAGGAAAATGTTCAAGAGACAACTAAGAGTCAAACTTTCAGTGATTATGCACAATATTCTGTCTGTTTGTTCTCTGGGACAAGGTCTAACTACATAGCATTGGCTGCCCTGGAATTCTCTATGCAAACCAGGCTGGCCTTAAAATCACAGAGATCCACCGGCCTCTTCCTCTCAAGTGTTGGAATTGAAGATGTTCATCACCATGCTAGTATATTCGTAAGGAAGCCCTCAGTTTCATTCTCAGGAAGAAAAGTGGCTTGTTGCCACGCTGATCAACTTGCCCTAGATAATATGGATTCCTGTACTAGGTCACACTAGAATTTTATGACTTGTATGTCTTAGTTCACAGCACAATACACACCTCAATTTATCTTCTATAGCTCATGCTCATACAATGCTTATTAACTCAAGAGTTTAAAATCGGTCACTCTCAGATCAGATAAGAAAAGATAACCAAGCACACTCCTAAGGTGAACTCTGAGCTAATTTAAACATTGCCACACAGTGCTAGGTTCTGACCCTCAGCAGCGGGCTTGCTCCGCACAGGTGGTTCTGGGTTGGTGGGTGCGGGGTCCTGATGTGTTTTGTAACACGAGAAGCCTGCTCCTCTTATACGTTCTCAGCTGCAGTCCACCAGCTTCAACCATGAAACCTTCAAACAGAATGCTGCGCTGTCTGTTTTGACTTGCTTTAGTAAGGGAAAAGCAGAGGTGAAGGCTGGGGTGGTCTTGCTTCACCAAGAAGTGCCTCAGATAAGCCTCAACTCACCAGCCATTGTGAAAGCTACAAAATTGGGAAAGTTAGCTGGACACTGTAGACAGAGGACACAGAATGCCAAAAAGCCCTGGGATAGCAATGTGCCCAAGTGTTCAGTGAACAGCAAGGAAGCCACTCTGGCTAAAACTCAGTACATGGGCAAATCCTATAAGAAGAGGCACAGCCAGAGGCCCGGACTTATAGGCTTATAGCAGATTATATGGGCTTGGAATTTCATTCTCTGGAGAGTTTTGAGCGAGGGACTAATAAAGGCCACCATACATTCTTAATGAATCAGTGACGATGAATGGAAACTAGCCAAACCCACCCAAGAAAGAGAAACCCACCCAGTTACTTCATGCAGGAGGGATTTCAGGAGTAAAAAGCATCAGAAGGAAGCATGGGGGGTGGAGGGGGTTTGGTCTCAAAGATCAGAAACTGCTCCAATGAATCTCAGCTAGAATTCATGGCAGTACTGCCCACTTCTGTGCCATTTGGAGACACTGTGACTGTCATCCTCTAGGACTAGGAGCCACCTTGTCCAAGAAATTCCTAGAGGCAGGAATACACTGACCGCTCCTTCCACAATAGAAATGCCGGCACCTGCCACACTACTGAATCCATGGAGAAACAGAAATTTTTAGTTTCCTGGTAGTCTGTCCTTCCTTCCTTCGTACTTCTTTCCTCTGACAGAACTTCCTGGGAGGCCAAGGATGGAGGAGAACCTACTCTGGGCCCCTGAACTACAGAGTGTAAAACGGTAAGTACAGAGCTAAGAAGTAACAGATCCATAGTCTCCTAAGGAGCCTATTAGGGTGCTATTGCCATATATAGTAGATATATAATATGGTTTGAACCACTCATTATTGGACTGAACATTTCTGAAGATAAAATCAAAGAGACAGGAAACACTGTAGGAAGTATGAGTTGTTTGGCGAAGAATAATCAAAATTTCTAATGAAATACACTATAAGATGTCCATTATAAGTGTAAATGGAGATTGGCATTTAAATGTGTCCTTGGGAGTCCAAGGAAAGATTGGGTGAGAGCCTTCTCTGCTCACTGTTGTAGAATCAGATGAGTGACTGAGCAGAGAGAACTTAGTCCCAGACATTTGAACACGAATGGGTCAGAAATGGGAGAAAATCCAGAGAAGGAAAACCTAGGGAACGCCAAGGGAGGGAAGTGGAAATGTTTCCAGAAGATGGGAAGGACAACACTAAGTGACCGCCTTCTGTGAACAGCCCCTGATGGGTACGGATGTCAACCATTGCTAATTAGTTTGGAGAGGAAATTTGGAAACAAAAAAAACAAAAAACAAAAAACAACTTGGATGATAGGCAGGATTGAGAAATCAGCGTGGGCGACGACAACGCATGTATGTGTGTGTGTGTGTGTGTGTGTGTGTGTGTAAACGCTGGATTCACCTCCTTCGCGTGACGACGCTTGTGTGTGTGTGTGTGTGTGTGCCTGTGTGTACACGCTGGATTCACCTCCTTTGCGTGCGTCACCGGCCCGCCCCACCCAGGGCCAGCGACTTTGCCTCTGAATCTGAGGCACCGCAGGCGAAGGGAGACTACTTCCGGCCTGGTGAGCACCCCCGGGCCTCAGTTCCTCCTCCTAGAGGACGCTCCGCTCTTTTCTGAAGCCACAACGACTCTTCCGCGTCTTTGCGTGCCAAAAAGTTGCACCTTCACACCCACCCGCCGCCCGGGGACAGCGATCCCGAGGCTCGATTAGTGGTAAGGGGCGTGGCCTCGTGGTCACGTGCAGCGGCCCAGCCAATGAGTGCGCACTTTGACGTTAGCGGCGGAGTGCTGGGGTTTGGCCCACACCCGGGGCCGGGTCTGGGCCAGTAGGCAGACGGGACCCAGCAGCGGAAAGTGCCAGTGAGCTGTGGCGTCATCCCTAGCCGCGGATCCGTAGCAGTGCCAGAGTTACTGGTACTGTGCTCCCTCACCTGCCTCGCTCCGCGTTCTCCTCAGGCCCGGCCATGGAGCACCAGGTCCTACGGCTTCGCCAGGCTTTCCGGTCCGGCCGAACGCGGCCGCTGCGCTTCCGATTGCAGCAGCTCGAGGCCCTCCGGAGGATGTTGCAAGAGCGCGAGAAGGACATCTTAGCAGCCATCGCGGCAGACCTGAGCAAAGTGAGCGTCCACAGGGTGGGAGGTGCCCGATGTGCCACCTTATTCCTTCTCTGTAGCAGGTTGTTTGGTTTTGTTTATCCAGCAGTAAAGAGGAAGCAGGGTACCCTGGACTCTGGACTCTCCTGCACCGCTTAGAGCCCAAACGGTTGTATTTGCATTCATATTGAAGTGTATACTTTACTTGGCGCCGGCAGTTTCTCGTCTGCGAACGCTCTGTATAGCCTTGCCCATTTCTGCTGCGTTTTATAGTCTCTTTCCTTAAGTTAACTCTGGATAGTCTGGCTCTCAGTAGTTTGTCTGCTTGGTAGATTTCAGCTACTTCACTCCCTGTCTTATTTCATGACGTTTAAAAAGTGGTTTCTTTTTGTTCTTTTTATTTCCTATAATCTTCAGCACCGAAATTCCCCTCATGACTTTGTGTATATATGCTTGACCTCTAGTATACAAACAATCACCCTGGGGATCTGATAACATACAAATCCCGATTTAGTCCTCGTGAGACTGTGTCTGAGATTTCTAATGAGGTCCCAGGTGATAGCATATAGCCTGTTTAGAAGCAAACTTTGAATACCAAGGTTTTAAGTAATGTTCTAGGTACACCTATGGTCTCCTGTACTCTCCAGTAGTATTAGTTCTCCCTTTTACTTTCTATCTGTACTCCAGGCATGGTAAGACCTTTATTTTCAGATTTGCAATCAAAGACTGCTTCAAAAAGTGGTAACAGTAGTTGTAGTAGAAGCCAGAAACCTTTTTTTCAGAGTACTTTTGGTAAAGAGGGGCTGTGGTGATTAGTAAACAAGATAGGATAGTGAATATTAAAACTCTGTGATTCATCCACTCCTCAAACTTAAGATAGTTTGTGTATGTTTGTTCATACATAGCGTTCCTGAAGAAATATAGTAAGTCCAGAATTTTAAATCTGGCTCCAAAATAGAACATATGCAGATAAAAGTGTGACTCTGGTTATAAACCAGTGCGTTAAGGATGAAGTATCAAGATCCAGCTCAAAAGCAAAGTTGCCATGGTACCTACATTGTGACTGCAGGAGGCTGTTATTAATCGGGAGGTGATGCTGAAAGAGATCATTTTTAACCCTATTTAAAAGGCTTGGATTGATAGTGAAGACTTTAGAGGCACTGAATATATTAGAGGAAGAGCCATTAGTATCCGGGGTGTGCCTTATTGAGAACTTGGGAGATAAAAAAAAAAAAAATCTGATAGCAAACCAGGGGTGGGGGTGGTATCTAATAATACCAGTTGTCACTGTAAGTATACGTGGTCTGAGCTTTGTGACATCCTAAGTCAGTGGCTCTCAACCTTCTAATGTGGCCACCCTCCATACAGTTGTGGTGACCTCCAAACATAAAATTATTTTCATGGCTTCTTCATAACTGTAATTTTGCTACCGTTATGAATCATCATGTAAGATGTCTGATAGGCGACCCCTGTGAGAGTCTCAATCCACAGAGTGAGAACCACTACCCTAAGCCAAGCATCACACAGCTTGTGTAAGAGTGACTGACCTTCTTTTCCAGAGTGAGCTCAATGCATACAGTCATGAAGTCATCACCATCCTTGGAGAGATTGATTACATGTTGGGGAATCTTCCTGAATTGGTTTCTGCTCGACCGGCTAAGAAGAACCTGCTTACCATGATGGACGAGGCCTATGTTCAGCCAGAGCCTCTGGGAGTTGTACTGATTATTGGAGCTTGGAACTACCCTTTCGTTCTTACCATGCAACCACTGGTGGGAGCCATTGCTGCAGGTCTGGCGCCAGCTGGTGTCTTTATTCCTTTGTCGGGGTCATATTTTGTCTTAGTGTTTGTGAGTCTCTAGAATACATTTTCTTTAGTGGTTGAAAGTAGCAATTTATTGAGAATCCGTTCGTGCACTTGCATGTATGGGTGCTGCTGAGAAGTTGAAGTTTTCCATGACTACTGAAGTACCGAGGGCATGAATCTGTGAGAGTCAGAGGCATCTGATGGAGTCAGTAGTCCCAGGTCTTTGGAGTCCGGCATCCATATGCTAATGTGGTTTCAGTTTTCTGGCTCTGTCTTTACACCAACCAGTCTAAAGTCAAAGTCTGACCAGTTTCTTTGTTTACATGAAGGTATTGGGCGTAATGCTAGGTAGAGTGTCCGGTGAATCCCAACAGATGGATTTCTTCATTTGGAAGCTCCAGATCAACAGCTTATGTTGACAGAGCCTGTTTCCTCAATGAGTCTGGGCAGAGAGAAAACCCCACAGGCAGAGCTACAAAGAAAGAGATAGAAATCTGGGGGACTGTGACAGCTGGCAGAGCCTGTTGTCAGTGACTTGGAGATGCTGAGAGCTAATGGGTTAGCACTTGGGAAGGAAAACATGATCAGAAAGAGGCCAGGAGATCTGGGGGTAGGGGTGGGGTGGGGCAGACTTAAGAGTCGCAGAAGTAAGTGAAACTTAGCCTGGACCCGTACGTGGGGTAGCTATTAAAGTTACTCAAGTCCTGGATGATGTCACTGTGCTGTTTGCTTTATTTAGGAAATGCTGCCATTGTTAAGCCCTCGGAACTCAGTGAGAACACGGCCAAGATCTTGGCTGACCTCCTCCCTCAGTATTTAGACCAGGTAAGAGTATCTTGATCCATCTTCAATACACCTGTTTGTGGTAGAAAACACAGATATGATTCTTGTGCTAGTGGATGTCATTGCTGGCTGGGGATCAGTACGATTTCTTTAAGTCCACAACAGTTGGCTTAATAAAGGAAGCCAGGTTCCAGAATACCCTGTAGAATGACCCAGCAACTGTACTTGCTCAGTACAGTGTATTTTGGCCAGTGGCTTTATACATATCTTTCATCTCTTTCTATCATCTGGCACTTGGGAGGATACAATTTTAGACATACATCGTTCATTTAGTGAAATAGTTACTGAGAAAGTAGCATGTCTTGATCACTTACTTTTTCCTAACCGAATATCACTGTGTTATTACACGAGTACTTCTGCTTCGTAAAGAAAGTGCCTTCCTGACCCAGCACTCCGAGTTAACATGCTGGTATTGAGAGCATCAGAGGCCGACTAGGGGGTGTCCTACCCCCAGCTTTTGTGTAGGGAATCAAATTCAGAAGTTCTCCTGTTCTCTAGAGAGGAAGTGATTACATTATGACTGCGGGGTCCCACATGCATCTGCAGGGGACGTAATCCATTTAGCTTTCATCAAAAGGCAACTTTAAAGCCCTTGATTTGTATTATGTTTATTAATTTGTAATTTCCTTGCACCCAACTTCGGTTCTTAGAGATATTTTGTTCTGTTGGTTGCGGTAGCACCGTTGTCATAGCTCACAGAACTGTTCTCTAGCTTGGTTATCCAATGTAGAAGAATGAAATGGAAGATAGTGAAGTGTCATAGATCAAGTAGGACTTGGAACCAGAAGATACAGGGTTATTAAGGTCTCGATTTGCCAGATTACCTATGAAGTAAAGCATGGAAAAATTAAAACTTACACTAGTCTGCTGAACTCTAAAGTGATTTAGATGGAATTAGCCTTCTAGTCATCAGGAGATCAGATGAGAAGCAGAGATTGCCAGGCCAGCTCATCCTCCATCCGACAGCTCAGACACCTTCATGCATCTCCTCATGCTTGCCTTGCCGTTGGCTCTCGGTCTTTACTTGCTTTTCCATGCTGTTATGATTCAAAGTCTTTTCTCTCAGCTAGCTACCTAATGGAGGCATAGTGCATGTACCAGGTATGGGTACAGACGTTATGTGACATGGGACTTTTCCCAATAACAAGCTCAGAGAGTGTCTGAAGTCACAGATGCTAGTGAGTGACATAGCCCAGATCCAATCCAGATCTACTTCAGAACCGAGCTCCTCAGATCTGATGCTCTGAGTTCATCCTGTTCATTCAGCAGACAGGGACTTGTTCACCATAGGCTTAGCCTCGCCTCTCTCCTTGTATCGTGGACAAAGAAAGCATATGGGGATTAAGACAGCTAAGTGCCGGGCTGGAGATGTGTCAGGAGGTGGAATGCTGGCCTGGTGTGTACAAGGCTTTGGACTGGCTCCCCAGCACTGTGCAAAACAGAATAAAACAGCCACAAAAATCCCTCAGAGTATCCGCCCCTCATCTCCCACATGATCCCTGTAGGGAGCATCGGCTTTCAGCTCCCACGTGACCCCTGTGGGGTGCATTGGTGCTCAGTAGTGCTTTCATTGACGAGGTCATGTAGGAAATACCTGACTTTTGATCCTGCGTAGCTTGGTGGGTCCCAGATGCCAGCAGAAACGTTGTCCTCCATTTTTCTTGGATCACCTCTCTGGTCAGTCCCTCTCAGGAGGAATTGATCTTTTGGTTTTGCTGAGTGCTACTTATTTATGCTGGAAAAAAAAAATCGCTGACATTAGGCAATAAGATAATTTTGACAAAGCAGGAATCCGTTTCTCTCTCTTTAAGGACCTGTACGCGATTGTTAATGGCGGCGTCCCTGAAACCACGGAGCTTCTGAAGCAGCGGTTTGATCACATTCTCTATACAGGGAACACTGCAGTTGGAAAAATTGTCATGGAAGCTGCTGCCAAGCATCTGACCCCTGTGACCCTGGAACTCGGGGGGAAAAGCCCGTGTTACATTGACAGGGACTGTGACCTGGACGTGGCTTGCAGGTGGGACTGGCCTTGTTCCTGAGGTTTTTCCCAGCAGGTGGAAGGTTTGCTAACGGCTTGTTTTCCTTCATGCTCGAACCTCATGTTTGTCAGACATGTGGTTAGTGTGCTCAGGAATAACTGGAGCCTCTCAAACTGTCTTCTGATGCCACATGTAGGTCCTGCCAGCGTGCTGTTTTCCTTAGGAAGTTTGGAAATATTCTTGTGGATAAACCTGGCAAGAAATTTTGCCCAGTGTTGCCTCCCCTCCTTCCCTCTCTTCCCCCTTCCCAGTTTGGGGAATGAATCTGGCGCTTTATTAAAGCAAGCCTATGCTGCTACACATTTAAGCTACACTGGGGGCCTCTGGCAAGGAATTCTGATGTTTTGCTGATTGATGAAATAGATAGTTCAAAGGGTTAAGTGTATTAAAGTAACCCTTAAAGTGTAGTAAAGTGCTTAAATTCTCAGTTGGAAGAGCATTATGTCCACTTCTCTGCTGAGATCTTTTACTAACAAAACAGTATGACAGATATTTTGAATAGTGGTTTGCAGCTGGGAAACAGTATAGCTTGTCCTGCCGGCAGGAAACTGGAAGTCCCACCTCTTCCAACCAGCGATTGGCTGTGGGTATCGCTATTGATCAATCAAGAACCAATTGAGGAAGAGGACCTTTAGCATTCACACGCAGATTCCCGATCAAAGCATCAGAACCACCCCTACATCTCATGTTTCTGTCCAGTTAAAAACAAACGAACAAAATCTTCTCCCAGACATAAATTGAACAAATCCATAGCAATCGTGTAAATTACAAAGTATGATATACAGTTAACATCCAGTTCATCATACTTGTCAGTTAGATACTCTACCATCATTTCTAACTTTAAGAATTATGATTCTATCCCTGAATTGTGTTTAGATTTTAGTCTGTAACACCATCTGAAAAGCACGTCTTCCACTCTAGAGCCTCTCTCAATGGTCCCCATCAAAGCATCAGGAACACCCCCTACAAACCGGAAATTAAAAGTTCAGTCCCTCTTCACTAAATTAGGTTTGACTACAAGGGAATGACTGTCTCTGTGCTCTGGGTGGAATGGTTTTTCTCTCCTTCACAGCTGTGGCACCGTGGAGGAGATAGGGAATTATTAGGTCATGGTTGCTGCTTGGCCTCTTTGAATAGAGTAGAACATCCAGAAAAAGAGACCAGTGCTATGGCTTTGTCTGTATGTAGGAAGGGGAAGGGTCTACAAAGAGGAGCCTGGTAGAGGATGCTGGCTATGCCTTCCATACCTGCACAGCTGGCCAGCAGCACTGCAGCCACAGTGGAGACCTAGAACCTGGTCTGTGCTCACCATCCCAAATGGCCTTTTGGCTGGATAAACAAGGAAGAGTGTTGGGAGGCCACTCTCTTCCTGCAGGCCCAGTCTCCATAGCTTGTTAGGTACTGTTTACCAGGCAGACTTGTTTTCTTGCTACTTAAGAATATTTTACCTTGGTTGAAAATGCATTCTAAAGGCTGGTGAGATGGTTCAGTGAGTCACGGTACTTGATGCACAAACCTGGCCATCTGAATTTGATATCTGGAGCCCATGTTTTTAAAAAGCCAGATTTTGAGTAGATGGGAGGCCTCAAGTATGCAGCAAGCAGAGCAGCAAAAACGAGAGAGATGTTGCCTCAGCAAAATAGGAGCAGAGAACCACATCCCAAGATGATGTTGTCTGGCCTACACACACACACACACACAAACACACACACACACACACACACTGTGCATGCATGCTTTCATATACACACATGCACATGCACAAAACCGAAAAGAAACCTGAAAATGCATTCTAAGTTTTAACTAGGTGATCTACAGCTCCAGTTTTTATTTATCTTGGTTTTAACAATTGCTAAGTATACAGAACCATATCGGTTGACATGATGGTTAACCTTAGCTGTCAACTTGATGGCATTTAGAATCACAGTGAAAACAAATCTCTGGGCATATCTTTAAGGGATTATCTAAGTCAGGTTAAGTGAAGTAGGGAGACCCACCCTAAGTCTGGGGTTATGGGTGAAAAAAAAAGTCAAACCAAGCACAAGAATTGGCTGCTCTCTCCTTCCTGGAGGTGGATGCCATGTGACCAGACATCAAGCTCCTGCCACCATGACTTCCTGCCCTGATGTAGTACCCTTCAACGGTGAGCCAAAGCCAGCTCTTCCTTCCTGAAGTTGCCTTTGTCAGATGTTTTGTCAAAGCAACGTGTAAAGTAACTAATCCATTGGAAGACATTAAAACGGAAGCGATGGGGGCTGGAGGGTGGCTCTGCAGTTACGAGCACTCTCAAGTGGTCAAGAAGCTACTCTTCCAGTGGTCCTGAGTTCAATTCCCAACACCCACATGATGGCTCACAGCCATCTGTAATGAAATCTGATTCCCTCTTCTGGTATGTCTGAAGGCAGATCACAAATACATACATATATATATATATATATATATATATATATATATATATATATA
>NC_034603.1:29296285-29297485 GCF_900095145.1 Mus pahari | reverse complement strand
AGGAAGAAAGAAAGAAAGAAAGAAAGAAAGAAAGAAAGAAAGAAAGAAAAGAGAAAGAGAGAGAGAGAAAGAAAGAAAGGAACAGAGAGAGAGAAAGGAAGGAAGGAAGGAAGAAAGAAAGACTGAATTGTATAGCTATTCTGTTTTTGGTTTGTTTTTTTCTCCTCAGACGCATAGCCTGGGGAAAGTACATGAACTGTGGGCAGACCTGCATTGCTCCTGACTATATCCTGTGCGAAGCCTCCCTCCAGAATCAAATCGTACAGAAGATTAAGGAAACGGTGAAGGTCTGTGTCCAGCAATCCGGATTCCACTGACTTCAGTAGGGTGGACATCGAGTGAAGTCCTTGCAGACAGCATCTCTGCTCACTTCTACTCCCAACCCAGACAGTCTCCGTCACATGTGTGACTGCATTAACTCACTGGCTAGTTGAAAACACTGCATCTGCAGGGGTCAAGGCTGAGTTGGTGCAGGTCCACTTCAGTCGGGTGGTTGATTTGTTGACGATTAGTGGAGGCATGTAGTTAAAAGTCAGTGTTGTCTGTGGCTTTGAGAGAATGTTTCCAAATCACTTGAAGGGAGCCCTTATTGGTTCTTCTTGCTGATAAAGTTTATCAAGTTGTCATGTTTGGAGAGGACCAGATGGCCGGTGGTTTGAAGGAGTGAAGTAAATGCCTACTTAAAGGCCACCCTGTAGAACAGTGGTCCCAACCTTCCTAATGCTGTGAACCTTTAACATAGTTCCTCATTTTATGTGACTCCCAACCATAAAATTATTTTTTATTGATATTCATAACTGTAATTTTGCTGCTATTAGGAATTGTAATGTAAATGTCTGATACACAGGATATCTGATCTGTGAAAAGATTGTTCAACTCCCGGGGGGGGAGGGGGTCACGACCCACAGTTGAGAATTGCTGCTATAGAGGGCTATCCATCTTCTAGGGTACATAAAGGAACTAATGAAGACTGTGTTCTGGTAACTAAGTAAGGCTTGAGAGAGAGATGGGGTTTCACTGTTAGAGTGTTGGACCAGGCTATGAAGAGCGCGAAGCCACCTCGCAGAGATGAACTTTGTGTTAGTTGATCATCAGAAAAGGGTGGAGAATAGCAAAGAGTCATGTATGAAGAGAGTGAGACCGTGAAGTATAGAGCGATGGGGTAGGTGAGACTGAGGAGCCAGAGAGAGAGAGAGAGAG
>NC_034603.1:29281913-29295375 GCF_900095145.1 Mus pahari | reverse complement strand
TGTGTGTGTGTGTGTGTGTGTGTGTGTGAGTGAGAGAGAGGGGGGGATGTGAGGGTGTGAGTGTCTGAGTACCTATCTTATTTGTTAATGCTAGACTTGTCTAAAAACGTGAAATTACGACGTGTACTAAATTATTTAAAGAGTGGGTGTTGGATTTGGTGAGGGTATAAGCCAGATCAGTTTTTAAACACCAGTAGATTTTTTAACATATTAAAGAAATAGGCATATGGGTTTTGTCATAATTAAATAACTCCTGTTGTTTTTAATAGGACTTTTATGGGGAAAACATAAAGGCTTCTCCAGATTATGAAAGGATCATCAATCTTCGTCACTTTAAGAGGTTACAAAGTTTGCTTAAAGGACAGAAAATAGCTTTCGGTGGAGAGACGGATGAGGCCACACGCTACATAGGTAAAGGAAAGTCACCTTTTCCTGTGGGAGATAGCAGTTTGACATTACCCAGCACTTAGTGTTCCTACACAAGCTGTAAATATTACTTTTAGTGTGCTTCTTTAAATGCATGTATGCATGCCCCTTTAAGATGATCTTGTTACTTTCATTTTCTTATAATTTCATGTATGTTACTTGATTCTTTTATTCTGAAATCACGAGAAGCAGAAGGGGATTTTACATAATCATCCCCACTTACAGATGAGAACGTAGCTCGGAATCCCACCATTAAATAGCATCCCTTCCAGAGATGGTGCTTTGAGCTGCTGGCCTTGGCCTTCGCTTGTTCACATTCCTTGTGTATTTTGCCTCTTACCATGAATATATATTACTTCGAATTTCATCTTATATGGAACCTAGGGCCCCATACATGCTGCACAGGTAATCTACTACTGGGCTACATTACCCAGCCCTTGTTACATTGAATTTGTTTATCTTGATTTTTCATTCTATTTACTTTATGTGTGTATATGTATGTGCACATACACATACAGGTGCCATAGTATCTCAGTTGTCTGTTGCTGTGATAAAGCACCACAGTTAAAAGCAGCTTGAGGGAGGAAAGGGGTTTATTTCATCATACAACTCTCAGCTCATAGTCCATCACTGAGGGAAGGAAGCCAGGACAGGAGCTTAAGGCGGGAACCTAGAACAGGAATGAAAGCAGAGGCCATGGAGGGGTGCTGCTTACTGGCTTGCTCCCAGCGTCTTGCTCAGCCTGTTTTCGTATACACATTAGGACCATCCAGAGTGGTCTGGGCCTCCCACAGCCATCGTTAGCCAAGAACATGCATCACAGGCTTATCCACAGGTCCGTCTGGTGAGGGCATCTGCTCAGTTGGCAGTTTCCTTTCCCCATGTGACTCTAGTTTGTGTTACGTGACATAAAACTGTTGACCACTTGTCAGCTTGACACACACACACACACACACACACACACACACATACACACACACACTCACAGCCACGCCCCCCCTTCTCTCTCTCTGTCCTTACTAAGCCATAACCTTTTCCTTCTGGTTAATCCACAAGATCTCATATTAATATCAACATTACAATATAAGTCAGGCATTCCAACTTTTAAAAGGCCCATGGTCTTTAAAAATGCAAACACTTTAAGTTCAGTTTCATTAGATATCCAGAGTTTCTCTGAAACTCTCATCTTTCTAAAATTGCAAAGCATCTCCAACATATTCAAGGTCTCATAGGCTGGCTCCACTCCACAGCCACCACTGTGCTTGGTGGTCTTCGCCTGGTACTGGCGTCTCCAAAATTCTGGGCTCACTCTTACAACTGGGCTGCCTCTTCACCAGTGACTCTCCTGGGCTCTCTGCCACATGGTGCCGAGACTCAGCTTTTCTCTGTGTCCACTTTAATCCTGGAGCTTTTACTGCAACTGAGGCTATGCTTGCACCAGTGACCTCTCAAGCTTGGTTCCAAACCCTAGCTGCTCCCCATGGGCCTGTCATGGCTTCAAATCCAGTACCACCTGGGAGTCTCTTACACGTTACTACGTTCAGCTGCCAGCATAAGGTACAGCCTTGGCCACCTCTGGGCCAGAGCTGCTGTGTCCTGACCCTGAGGAACCATTTCCTAGAAGATTGCACCTCATTGATATTAATCCCTTCTTAGTCAGAGCTGATTCTTCAGCCCCAGCTCACCAGAGCTACAGATTACAATTCAAAATATTGAATGGCCTTGATAAGGGACTCTTCTGAATTTTCCTCTGAAACTCCACAAGCCAGGCCTCCATCATCTATACCGCTCTCAACATGGTCTTCTAAGTTCACACAACAGCTCATGAGCTTTGAGCACTCAATGGCTTTTCTAGCCCAAACCTCTTCCATAATTTAGACCTCCGGGTCTGTCATTGCAGTGCCCTGTGATCCTAGCATCAGTTCCTATCTTAGTTGTGTTTCTGTTACTGAGATAAAACATTATCACCAAAAGCAACTTGAGGAGGAAAGGGTTCCTCTCATCTTATTACTCTCGGGTCCTTCCCCATCCCCAGTGGAAGGGAAAACAGAAACCTGGAGCCATGGAGGACCCCTGCTCGCTGGCTTGCTTCTCATGGCTTGCGCAGCCTGCTTTCTTAAACATCCTAGGATGACCTGCCCAAGGTGGCGCACCACCCCTGTGTGCTGGGCCCGTCCACATCATTAATTAGGAGATTTGCCTGCAGGCAACCTGATGGAGGTATCTTCTCAAATAACTCAAGTTAACATAAAAACTAACTAGCGTATATGTAGAAGTCAGGAGATGAGTTGAGGGAGGTGTTCTCTCCTTCTGTGTGGGCTTTAGGGATTTAAATCAAGTGGGTAGGCTCAGGGGTGAGTACCTTTGCTCCCTAAGCCATGCCATCAGCTTTAAATACAATTTCCAAAACTAGCATACAAGATGATGGGAGAAATACAAGCATGTGTGGTGGGTAAGGAAGCTTACCCACCACAATTAATTACTTCCCAAATTAATTTACTTATCTTTTTTTATCAGCTGTTAAAAAAAAATCTTAGAATACAAATAATAAAGAAATTAATAGAGATTCTTCTGAGTTGTTGGATGGTACTGAGGTTGTTAATACCATTAAAAAACAGAATTCTTCCATCCTGCTCTTCTTCCATGACCTAGAAGAGACAAAAGGAAGGAAACTGTGGAGATTACCTTAGTCTAAAGTAGGACTCTTCCCTGAGCTTCACAGTGGATTTGGAAAGCAGGATTTGGGAGGAGTCAGAGCTTCTGTCACTCAAAGCTAGGCCTGGCACATTTGGGAGGACATGGAGAACAGGCCAAATGGCTTTGTGTAGTGGGTGCCTAGTGGGTAGTTGACCCAGAGGAATAAAGAGGGAGTTTGAGTTTTGCTTTCTTTGTCTTAAGCTTGGCCAGTTATATCATTTGTTTGTTTGTTTGTTTGTTTTGTTTTTAGCCCCAACCATACTTACTGATGTTGATCCGAGCTCCAAGGTGATGCAAGAAGAAATTTTTGGACCAATTCTTCCAATAGTGTCTGTGAAAAATGTAGATGAAGCCATAAATTTCATAAATGACCGTGAAAAGCCCCTGGCTCTCTACGTATTTTCTCGTAACAATAAGGTACGCTTTACAGAGAACAATCCACCTTCAAGAATCAGACTTCTTTATTGCTATAAAACATAGATGTTTTATTTGTATATCAAAGTTGACTGACAAACTATTAATAGCTTGCTGTCTTAGGTACGGAAGCCTTGGTTTATCACTGTATCCTTATCCCCTAGGGTTAGAGCTAAATCTACAGGGGAAAGTGGGCTTTTAAATAACAAACACCTCCAGGATAATTAGAAAACATACATGTACCAGCACGTGGTGCTTTTTGTGACATGGATCCATGGAGCCTGCCCCTGTGGCTCAGATGGCATTACTAGCCATTCAGATGGGGCTGGGGAAGGCAGAGGCCTCTGGCACCATCATATAAATGGCTGAGAGAACTCAGGTTTCAGGTTCCCAAAGAATGGCAGCTTTGTATCATCAGGCAAGTAGCTCTGCCTCCTCCTGTGTGGTCTGCCATTCCCGTCAGTAGGTGACTGCTCTTAGCAGATGATGTCTTCCATGTGGACATGTAGGTCCAGGATCCTCCTGGAGAAATGGAAAATGAGAACAGGGAAGAAGGGACCAGTAAGTGTGAGGAGTTCCTTGGCCAGGGGGCCATGTGCAGTTTCTGATGGTGAGGTGCTGTAGTGACGCGGTGGCTTCGGGAGCTCACAATGCTAGGGAATTCTCATGGCGACACATACTTGAAATGGGATAAATGTGCAGAGTTCAGTAAAGTCTGCTAGCAGCATGCAGTTGAGTGCTGAGTTCTTCCCCTGTGGTCACTGGGAAATCCCATTTGAAACCCGCCATGAATTCTCAGGACATATTATAAGTACCTAAGTAGAATGACAGTTGTTAGTTCAGAGTCATCGAGGCTGTTTTTTGTTTTGTTTTGTTTTGTTTGAGAAAGGGTTTCTCTGTGTAACAGAACCATGGCTGTCCTGGATTCAATTTGTAGATCAGACTGGCCTTGAACTCACAGAGATCCACCTGCCTCTGCCTCCCGAGTGCTGGGATTAAAGGTGAGCACCACCACACTCAGCTTGTGACTTTTTTGATCTTAGGTCAACTATGTATTCAAAAATAAGATAAGTCTAAAGTTTTCTTGCCCTTCATACCTGTTAGTCATGTAGTATAATTTAGATTAGAGATCGATGTATAATAATTTTAATGTACTGTTTTCATTTACTCTTTGAAAATTTCATGCATGCATACTGTGTATTTTGACACATCCACCCCCTAGTTCTCCCCTAACTCTACTTTGCCCACTTACTCATGGTGTGGGGTCATCCACTGGAGCGTGGTTGAGATTCTAGGGGGCATACCTGTAATGAAACAGACTCCCCTGCTTCCAGAGCCATCCAGCTCTCAGCATCTCTTCAGTTATGGGATCGGGGCTCACGAACCTCCCCCATCCATGCTGCAGTGTTGACTGGCTTAATCTTACATGGTCACCCACAGCTGTGTGCGCTCAGGAGCTCAGTGGTCTCATTTGCTCCTCCCTACCCTCTCTTTGGTAATCCTCAACCCCCAAGGGGAGGAGTGTGATCTAAATGCCCGTTAGAGTCTGCACTCTGCAGACACTTCCTGTCTTCTCTTTGGGCAGTTGAGAGTTTCTGTGGTAACTGCTCTCTGATGAGGTCTGAGAAGTGTACCAATCTATGGGTATAGAAATGCAAATTCAGAGGGTAGTTTGACACTAAGTCCACTTAGCAGAATACTCCTAGTTATAGGTTCATCGTTAGGAACCCTCTAAGCTCCCTAGCCGGGGACTCTTGATTTGTAGTGCTAAGCATGTTTCCTGCTGCAGTGCTACCCTACATCATTCTTGCCACTCCTGCGCCCACAGGCATAGCTTGCTGTGCTGGTCACCATCACAGTTCACAGGTTCACTGCTGCATAAGACTCCCCGCCACCAACCCCTGGCTCCCTCACCTCCAACAGTCTGTTAGCATCCCACGGTACTGTGAAAGCTGTTCAGGGCAGAACCCTTCTGGTCAGTACCAACTTGAGAGAAGTAATTATTTCTAAACAGTCCATTGTTGGTACTATGTTGGACTATAGCTCTTGATGGTGACCAAGTAAACAAAGGTTCAGAGCCACTCTTCTTCATCTACTGTCTAGGTGCTGGAACCAGAAGTGTTTCAGATTTCAGAATTCTTAAGGCACTGTGTATCCTAGACTGGCCTTAAATTCATGCTTCTCCAGCGCCAGCTTCTGGGTGGCTGAGATACAAGCATGGACCACCCAGCTTGATTGCAGAATTTTTTCAGATTTTGGAGTATTTCCCTATAAATTAGGAGCTGTCTTGGAGATGGGACCTAAGGTTAAGCACAGATTCCCTCTGCGTTTAATGAGACAATGTATTCATAACCTGAAGATAATTTGATACAATATTTTTAGTGAATTTTGACATGAATTTTGTGTCTCCCCAAACTTAAGAACTTGCACCAACACACAAAGCCAGGATGCATGTCCTTAGAGCCCACAGTGAGTGCCCTCCAGGACACAGAAGTGATAGGACCTTGGGTCTGACCTGGATGCCTTTGGTCTGTTCCTCAGCTCATCAAACGGGTGATTGCCGAGACATCCAGTGGTGGAGTCACCGGCAATGATGTCATCATGCACTTCACTGTTAATTCTCTGCCCTTCGGAGGTGTGGGTAAGTATGACTGTCTTCGTTATTATTCTGTTGCTGTCATGAGACACCGTGAGCAAGACAATCTAAAAGAGAAAACATTTAACTGAGGGCTTGCTTACAGTTTCAGAGGGTTACTCCATCATTCTGATAGGGAGCATAGAGGCAGGTAGACAGGCATAGTGCTGGAGCAGTTGCAGAGAGCTCATATCTGCTCTGCAAGTTGTGGGCAAAGACACTCAGGCTCAGACTCGACCTGGAGTGGGCTTTTGAAACCTCAAAACCCCCGTGGTATACCTCCAAAAAGGCCACACCCATTCCAACAAGGCCACACCTAATCCTACCCAAACAGTTCCACTAATGGGGACCAAACATTCAGACCTAGGAGCTTATGAGAACAGCTTCCCAAATCACCATAGCGACCTTCTCTGAATAGAAAAGTGCCAGAAGCATGTTTTCTGGATTTCTTGTACAAGCTGTTGAAAATTGGGTACTGTTTATTGTGCATGTCTCTGGGACCGTGTCCTCCCCTGGCCACTCGGCTTGGGGTCATTTCCTGGCTGCTGCTCACCTAGCTTGCGGTCATTTCCTGATGGCCTGCACAGTACCGTCTGTCCCGTCATTCTCTGTCCTTATTGTCACTGACCACAGCTGTGATGACTCTCGCCACCTCGTTACTTCCCTTCCTTACTATGCTACCAGATCTTCCCGGCTTAAGGGCCGAGAATCAGGTTTCAGATTAATTAGTAAGATACCTGTATTTAAGTGCAGTACAGCGGCGAGAGAAAGGTTTAGAATGCCAGAAACAGAATCCTTCTGTGCTCTACTCAAGCTGATGCTGCAGTGGGCAGTCAGTGCTACATGCACAAGCCCCCCCAGGCCTCCGTGGGGACGGGCAGCCTTTCCTTGTGCTGCTTTATTTGAGGCGTGAGAGTCCCCCGCTCTCTAGAGGACGGGCAAGGAGCATTTTGTTGTTGGGGAAGCATTGTGGATGCAGTCTGATCCTTTCCTCTGGGTCCTTCCTACCATGGTGATGGCTTTAGCTGGTCCCTCTTCTCCTCCCTCAGTGTCCTCGGGTTTTTTCTCCTGTGTCATTGTCTCTCCAATGAATCAGTCTTGCTTTCTGACTGATCCCCTCCCTCAAAACACTGGTGACTGAGCTGTGGCCTGGCCCCAGCCAACTGTCCCCAGCTTCCAGGCAGCCTGCCTTCTGCCTTTGTCCATTGCCACTACTCAGGACAGTTTCATCTGCAGTCTATTGTGTGCATTGTGGATTATGTGAGCGTGGCTTCCAGGAAGACAGAAGTTTTTCCTTGCTTATTCTTACCTAGCCATATAACCTTGTTATCCCGTTTTCAGTTGCTCTTTAAGAATTTGGAGGAAGCAAGTGAGGGGAGCCATGTATAAATAAGGTCATGTGGACTGATGGGAAATCACACGTACAGCATTGAGCGTCAGACTAACCTGGGCTCACATTTTAGCTTCCTCCTTTAACAGCCATGTGACCTTAGGCAGATAGGCTGGCTCTGGGTCAGAGGTACAGACCACCACGGGGCTGTGGTGGGAATCCCCAAAGAATACCCCGAAACACTTAGCACACCCCTGGTGTAAAGGACAGCACAACCCCAGAAGGAATGCAGATCCTGATCCTGCATCCTACCTGAGAGGGCGGTTGGGTATGCTGGGAGCCAAGCTGGGAAAGGATTTCTGGGAAGAAAGGCCAAGAAGTTGGATGTCTCCCCTTCGGGCAGAGCCCAACCAGGCTTTCTCAGTCTATGTTGAAATGGGAAGCCCCCACAGTGAAATTCATCTTTTCTCTTCCATTTATTTCAGGTGCCAGTGGAATGGGGGCGTATCATGGAAAATACACTTTTGATACCTTTTCTCATCAGCGCCCCTGCTTGTTAAAAGGGCTAAAGGGGGAGAGTGTCAACAAGATCAGGTACCCGCCCAACAGCGAGTCCAAGGTCAGCTGGACCAAGTTCTTCCTGCTGAAGCAGTTCAACAAAGGAAGGCTGGGGATGCTGTTGCTTGTGTGCCTGGTCGCTGTCGCTGCTGTGATTGTCAAGGTGAGTCCCTCCGCTCCTGACAAACCAGTCCTTCTGGCCCTTCTTCCTATCTGGGCCAGCTGCTTGTTAGTCCATCTCTGCTATCCTGCCTCTGGTCCTTCCTTCTCACCGCGGGCTGCTGTAGCTACATTCAATCAGCTTCTAAAGTCAGCCAGATGGCCAGCTATCTGTTTCTGTAAACACAGTCATTTGCTGTCCTAGTCGTTTGCTTTTTGGCTGCAGTGTCAACGTTCAGTAGCTCTGAAGGCTAAACGGCCTACAGAGTCAAAATGGTTACAGGAGTTTACCAACTTTTATGAGAGTCTGAGACACTGTGGAGCTTTCTGGAAGCTCCTGAGCTGTCAGCCCTCTGCTCCTCTGGGCATCGGCCGTCTCTGTTCAGTTTCAGTTTGTTCTTGAACATGCGTGAAGTCATTCTGGTGAGACGGACTGGTGGGAGTGGAAAGAGACAGACAGGCAAGGGCTGTAGTTTTTATTAGGCATACTTTCCCTCCAAAGTGGATTGCCAGATAAAGTTTGTCTTGGGCCACAGGTCATCACAGAGGTGACATTGCAAAGAGGCCCTCGTGAGAGCCTCCTTCTCTGGGCAGCGGTACATCCCTGGGGTGAAGGAGTCTGTGGGAATGAATGTCAAGGTGGAGAGGGAAAGGGTTTCCTCCGACAGCTAAGGACATGTGGGACAGTGTCTGTGAAGGGTGGCAGTGGATGAGGGGCATGACGGAACTGCCATGTTTATAGATGATGTATCTCAGTTAAAATATGAAAGTTGTGTTTTACACTATTGCCACACTGACGGATTGGCGATAACAGCTGCATTTGAAATCATTTGGGTTTTCTCAGAAATATCAAGCTCTGCCGAGGGGAAAAGCCCTGTTGGCTTCTCTGATAGTTCATAGCCGGCGCTGGTCCAGTAAGCACTGACGGTCAGGCCCCAGCTGTCTGTTGAGAGTGAGGTAGGAGCTTCCTGTTTCCCTTCTGTGTGTGCGGTGGGCCAGGCTGGGGTCCGTTTAGTTTTAGTTGTTTCTATAGCTGAAGGCTTGAGGTTACTGACAGAAGGTTTAACTTACTTACATACACAGGACCTTGGTCTGGAGCTAATCGGTGTTAAAATTTAATCTAGGCATCATTTTAAAGGGACAGGGATGGGTCCTGGTAATCTGAGAGAAATGTATAGGAGTAGTGTCTAGGCTGGGTCTGGCGAAGCTTGCGTCCTGACTAAAAGCAAGTGGCCACATGTTGAGCTGCACCACTGCCTCTGTCAGTCCGGGAGGCTGCACCGAGCAGCACCAGTCCACAGTCACCACCTGCATGTTTAATGTTTGTTTCATAATTTGAGAATATATTTTTTTAATCTCAGCTGTTTCATTTTTAATTAAAAATAAAACCCTGCGGCTTAGGAACTCACTGTGGCAGTTCAGGGCTTTCCCTCTTTTACATCTTTTTGAGGCTGGAGATCTAGTTGGAGGTAGGCCTGGGTCTCTGGTCATTTCGTTTGACATTGATCCCATAGCCTAAGGTGCATACTTTTGGTTGGGGTAGAATTCCTCAGCCTCTAGGGTGACATAGAGGACCAGGCTGAGTTAGTGCTTCCCAAAGCCTGCCTTGGCCCCAAGAAAGCCCCCCTAGCTGTCAGTGCAGCACACAAGGTAGCCTTGAGGTCCCGGAGGGTGTGGCAGACTGGTCTTCCTTAGCCAGGTCTTTGGTGGGAATGAGAACACGCGGGCTAGATCCTTGGCTTGGTGACTTAGTTAAGATTTTTGGCAAAGCTTCTACTTGGATCTTCCCTACAGTGTGGGGGAGTTTGCAATTTCCCAGGCCAATTTCAACTTCTCCTATCTCATTACTATCGCCGATACATTCATTTCTTTTTAACCCAGGATGGAGTCAGGTGTCGATCTGACCTTTCCCTTTGCTTCCTCTCTGCTCTCTTCTCTGACCTTCTATCCTGTTCGTATCAAAGCATATTTTATTCTAAACAGTGATTCACAGTGTAGCCTGTGTTGCTCCTTTGGGTCTTTAAAAAACATTCTAAAAACATTTTTGCTGCTCTTGGACTTAGAAATACGTTCATCAGTTTTAGATCTCATGCCAATGCTTGGACTCCTACCACAGTGCCAGGATAATGCATGCCTCTGCTCATGTCTGTTAGCTTTGCACAGTGTGCAGTCTACCCCCTCTGTCTTATTGTCATTATTGAGGAAAAGCATGATTTACTCTATGGCTTTTTAGGAACACATAGCTTTTTCTTTTTTCTATTATGAATTTAGTCTCTGGAGAAAATATTTGTGAGAGTCTCGTCCTGGGCTTATGTGCTAAGGCTTGGTGTGGGTGGGTTTTTTCATAACAGAATAACATGAATCCTTTTCTCCTCTCCTTAGGATCAGCTGTAATGACTTCCTCGTTGCCTCTACTGAAGTATCCCTCTACTAAATGGTTAACAAACCAATACTTTTAAAATTGTACCCAAACCAGGAAATTCACAGATGTACTGCAATCAAACCTAAGCTGTTGCCACAAACCACTAATGAAACTCAATGTTTGAGCCAGATCTCTGCATTTGTCCACAGTGCAGGTGCTGAGAGGATGTAGCCTGGGCTGGGGCGAGAACATGTCACGCTAGATCCCAGTCCATGCGGATATGTCAGGGAGACTCCATAACTGCTCCCTGGCCATTTTTCTCCAGCCCAGGCTTTCCAGTCGTCCTCTGTTGTCTTGAGAGCTGAGGCTAGGTCCTCCCAGCTACTGTTAGGCATTGAGGTACTAAAACTGCAGGTGGGTATGTCCACCTCATCCATTGTGGCTTGAGACCGGCCTTCAGGAGTCCGCTCTCCATTTAAACATTTTCTTATTCATAGTGCACCACCCAAAGTCTGTGTGTTTGTGACAGTCTGTCGGGACTGTCCCAGTGCCTTTGTGATGACCTAATCTGCACTGAGCCTCTTGCCAAGAAGCAGTGTTTTCTTTGTGAAGGCCACCCAGGGCATCGTGCAGTCACAGCTGTTCCTGAGTCTGAGGCCAGAAGATTCCCAAGCCCAGGACTTTGAGGCCAGCCTAGGCAACATGATGGGGACCCTCCCCATTCTTCATAAAAATCCCCTCAAGGCCCTCAAGTTGAATGTTATGTAGATCTTCAAGGATAAGCCTTCTGCTTATTTTCATAGCACAATGCAAGGAAATTTTACTTTTTAAATCTTAGATTCCTACAGATCTATAAAGCATGGAGCCTTTCCTGTAGTGAAAGGGGGGGTTATTAGACCCGAAGACTTCAGAACTAACAGGACAGGGATTGCTGGAGAAGACTGTGAACTGACGGGGCACACTGAAGGGATGGGATGGTCAGAAGCGCTCTGGAGCAAGCGGGGCATCATTCTCCCTCAGATCCTAGTGTGGCCAAGCAGGGGTATGGCGGAGAGATCTGTGTGGCTCTGGCTTCCTGCTGCTGGGGCCTGGCTGGACCCAAAGCTCCAAGCCTCCCTGCCTTCCTGGGGTCCAAATTAAGACGTGGCCCACTCACTGAGAATGTAACTTGCTTATTGAATGTACAACCGTGTTTGCCCAGTAACCTGTCCCACCATTGAGGCTATCTGAAGTGTATTGTATGAAGGAAGTATCAAGGACAAATCATTGGCCCGTTTAGCAAATAGTTGCTTAAAGCAGTTATCATAGACTAATCATAAAATATTTTGCACAAAATTTCAATGTTGAATTTGCACTTACTATTGTTATATTAAATTATAAATCACAGCTTCTAGTTAGGCCAAAATACTTACTCTACTGATCTTCAGAATAAATGTATTTCATAAATTATTGTGAGTGTTAATTTTGACCTCAGAAATGGAGATATGATACAAAGCTCCTTTGTGAATCCACTTTTCCCTTCTGTCCCTCAAGGATGCCATTTGCCTGGTTGTCTTGCTTTCTTATTTGAAATTTTCTCAGACCTCACATCCTGTTCTGTGAGTATGTGACGGTCATTGTGCCATGTGTCACCACTGAGCTCAGAGCTGTGTCCACCAGTCACAGGCCCGAAAGCAACCGAGAATTTGAATCTGTGCCGTGTGCCACCCTGAGGCTGTGTGGCCAGACAAGCTGAGCTTCGCCGCTCTGCTCACACTGTAACACCACTTGCTGTAAAGGAGACCACCAGGGAGCGAGCGCTGCTCAGTCTGGGGCGGGTGGACTGAGGCAGAGGAGGGCTGCCTGGCCAGGCTTCCCACCTGTGGCCTTCAGGATGCCCAGAGCTGCCCAGATGGCTTGCTCACCCTTCCCACAACTCCACACAGACTGGTGCCAGGAAATAATAGAATGTTAGCAGTGCTTTTTGAAATTTCATTTTATTTAAAATCCAATTTATATCCTGGAATAAGAGCAGCCATCTCTGGAGTCTCACTCTTCTGATAGGCTAATGTTCCAAAGAACAGTCTGGGTCAGAGATAGAAAGGCCTGGTTGGTCACAGCATAGCCACCACTCTGTGTGATTCAGTTCTCCCAGTGTCACCAACAGGTGCCAAGCAAAGTGTGCAGGGTCCTCCTGCACTTGATCACTTGTACATGGAAGGAGGGTATATGCTGGTGACGGACGGATGGACGCCTGGCTTTGTTTCTCATCTCCTGTAGTGTCTAGAGGGCTCTGACGACAGTGGCCCAACTTGTGGGCAGGTGCTACCCCCTAGACGTTCCCATTTCCTCTGCTGGCTGGATATGAAAGGATACCCCTGCCCGAAGCACATAACACTTAGCTTTGACCCCATCATGAAGTTAATTCTGGGGGAGCTGTCCTAGGTGCTGCAGAAGCAGACTCCAGAGTGCAGGGACAGGGAAATTGCACAGCAGGAAGTCCAGGTTAACAATAAGCTGCATTGGCTGGGCTTCAGGAGAGAAAACACGTGGCGGAACAGCATCCTCCAGACACCACACGACTGATACACATGTGACCTCAGACTGTGACAGCATGCACAAGCCCTGCACAGGTTCAAACCAGAATCCCAGCACTGAGAAGGGGAGGTGGACACAGTCCTGTATCTGTTGGGAAAGGGAAATTGTATTTTCTCCAATTGAGCGTGTACTGGCCAGTGTTGTTTGTCAACTTGATACAGGCTGGAGTTATCACAGAGAAAGGAACTACAGTTGGGGAAATGCCTCTGTGAGATCCAGCTGTGGGGCATTTTCTCAATTAGTGATCAAGGGGGAGGTCCCCTTGTGGGTGGGACCATCTCTGGGCTGGTAGTCTTGGGTTCTA
>NC_034603.1:29248746-29281368 GCF_900095145.1 Mus pahari | reverse complement strand
AGGTGGATTTCTGAGTTCGAGGCCAGCCTGGTCTACAGAGTGAGTTCCAGGACAGCCAGGGCTATACAGAGAAACCCTGTCTCGAAAAACAAAAACAAAAACAAAAACAGAAGATGGCGTCACGACCAGCTCATCTTTGAGGTCTCAGGCTGCTCGCCCTGGTCCAGACCAGTTTGAACCCTTTCAGCACTGGGGCTAGCTCTGGGGGTTTCTGCTTTTCTGTGTCTGTAACTGCAGATGCTAAGGCTTGGGTGCCCTACATCTAATGCCCTCTGGGCACTTCTGGCTGAACAGGTTATTCTGCCTACGCAGACCAGGCACAGTGTGTGTCTCGTTGCCAGCAGAAGCTGATGGACACTAGAGCAAGCTTCCAGTCCAACTGCACATGGCAGCAAAGCTCCGGGAGGAGTGGCGAATGAGACCAAGTGACCCCGAGTCTCCTGACATCCTCACGCTGCCCACTTGTGGCCACCTATGGTCCCTTCCTTTTCTTTAAATGCACCTCGGGTGTGTGTGTGTGTGTGTGTGTGTGTGTGTGTGTGTGTGTGTGTGTGTGTGTGTTTAGGCTGATGTCACGTATGGTCCTCAGTTGCCTTCTACCTTATTTTTTGAGACTATCACTCTCTGAATCTAGAGCTCACAAATTGTGTGGATGGGCCAGTGGTCACCAGGGACCTGCCCATTTCTGCCTTCAGACGGCTGAGGTTTCAGGCTTGTGCCACCATGCCTGCCTTTTATGTAGATGCTTGGGATCTGAACTAATGACAGCAAGTCCCCTCCCCTACTTTTTCCAGAGTCCATATAATGAAAGGAAGCTTGTGATAGTTGTTTTTCTGGCTTACTTCACTTAATATGATTTCCAGATCTATGAGGTTTTCCTGTGACACTATTTCCTCCTTTAAAATGGAATAAAACTCTGTTGTAGACAAATATTATTTCTTTGTTATCCATTCATCAATGCATGGTACCCAGGCAGCTTCTGTGGTTTGGTTCTATAAACATGGTTGTCTTAGTCAGGGTTCTAGGATCAAACACCATGCCTAAGAGCAAGTTGGGAAGGAAAGGGTTTATTTGGCTGACACTTCCACATCTTAGCTCATCACTGAAGGAAACCAAGACAGGAATGCAAACAGGGTAGGAATGAGGGGTGGGAGGCAGGAGCTGATGCAGAGGCCATGGAGGGATGCTGCTTACTGGCTTGCTCCTCATGGCTTGCTCAGCCTGCTTCCTTATAGAGCCCACGATGGGCTGGGCCCTACCCCCCATCAATCATTAATTAAGGAAATGCACTCCAGCCAGAACTAACGGGAGTATCTCACCAATTGAAATCCCCTCCTTTTGGATAGCTATAACTTGTGGCAGGTTGACATAAAACCAATGGCGTTTGTGACCCCTGGGGCTGGGGAAAGCATAGACTCAATTCAAATATAATTAATAGATTTATTGGCATGCCCTTTCCCAGGCTGGCTTCTCATCTGAAATGACAGGTCAAGGTCACTGAAGGGACATCTGAGCAGACAGAGCTTTCCAGCTTGTGAGATAGGCCCAGCCAGGCAGGACTCACCAGGAGGAGCAAGACCCCAGCAACACTGTTGGTGAAAGACCTGGTAGGGAGCACTGTCCCATTGCAGAGTTTGCTCACCAGAGGCTTGGGGCTCAGGTGCGGCCCTGGTGTTTGGGAAATGACCCAACCTCTGTCTTGGACTCATCATGAAGGAGGGCAACACAGGGCTGTGATGTTTTTGAGGTCAGGAATGTAGGGCACACAGCCTATAGCTTTTCATTTTACCTATGAGTCCTCTTAGCCACCACCCATCATTATCTTGGGTGGAACCCAAGAAGGAGCTCACTGGGCCAGGCTCCTCCAAGGGCTCCTGCCACATCCCTGCACTGGGCTCTACACAGCAGATGGTTGGGAAAGTGGATCCTGAAGGAACAAGGAAGCTGCCCCAAACAGGGCTTCTACTTCCCATGATGGCTTCCTCCACAGCAGCAGCGCCCAGCGTGCCTGCTCTAGTGTCCAGATGAGTTAGTTTTGCACAGACAGCCCATGGGCCACAGGGAGGCTAGACTGGGGCAGTATATTCTGTTCTGCAGAGCTCTTGCTTTAGGGATGGAAGGGCAGGAGGGAGGGGGCTCAGGCATGCCTCATTAGTTCCTTTACTCCCTCAGCCTGGAATCAGCTTCCTGGGGGCTGTAGGCCCCTTTACTACCTCTCCTCTGCCCCAGCAGTTATTCCTCCAGTGTCCTCTGCAAGCTCCTATCCCCAGCTGTCTGCCTCTCATGGTGACCTAGGCCACATGGGTAGTGGTGTGCTCCTACCCAAATGGTATCATAGGCTCTCAGGACCTGAGGAACCAGCAGGCCTCCCCAAGACCCCATGGCTACTCACTTCTGGCGGCCTGGGCAAGGACACAGATGGTGGTAGTTGATGCTGTTGGTTTGCTGGACAGGGTAACACGGACCATCTTCGGGACTGACTAGCTTCCAGAGACCAAGTTTTGGAGGGCATGGCCTTAGACTGAGGCTGTGGCAGGAACTGAGCCTTGCTGACTGCAAGGAGCCTCTACAGAACACGGTCTAGACCCTCACGGGTGGTGGGAGACCCTTCTGTCTGCAGGGGTCAGAAGGGGTGCGTGCAAACCAGCGACTGCACTGGGAACATCAATAGAATCCTGGCCCAGGCCTCAGCTTTTCTGTCTCATAGCTTTTCCTAGTTTTTCTTTTGTGTAAGCTAGGGCTAGGGAGCCTGGGTTCAAATCCTGACTCTGCTTTTGTATGAGCCATGTGGTCTTGGGAATGCTAAGTTTCTGCACATGTCACAGACACGATTGTGTGAGTACATATGCCTCTGTGTAGCAAACACATACTCGAACTTCAATATTATAAAATGCTCTCAAAGCAGTTGTGGCACATTGTCACATGCCATGTGCTAGGTGCTGTGTAAATATTATTTATTGGCATTGCTATCAGCAGTTAAACTTTGCAGTGGTATCTAGGAAAGGTCTGGTTTGTTTGTTACAGTGATATTGCAATAGGGCGTTTCCTAGAGCCAGCTTTCCAAAGTCCTGTTTGACCAGATCCCATTAGCTTGGTCTGAAGGGTGCAAACTTTAGGAGAGAGAGCAGAGCATTCCAGTGGTTTCCATGAAGCACACAGAACCTATCGCTGCCTGTAAGAAGTCAATGGCTCTGGCCTTTTCTTTGGGTGGGTATAGATGGGGTGTAGCTTACCAAGCTTGGGTGTGCTCGGGGCAGTTTACACTCTGTTTTTGCCAGCATCTCACCAGAGAGCTCTGTGTGGGAGGGTGAAGGACTTGAATTTAAAGCACCAGGAAAACAGTGCCGCCACGTGGTATACCCGGTGTCACTGGACCGTGGATCTAATTGTGCCACACAGGGTCCCAGCAGACTTCTGGGTCAGATGGAAATACCAGATACTATATGGAATGGGGGCTCTTCTAGTTAACTTATAGCAAATTGTGGCAAAATTATACTTTGTGCTTGAAAAATACTAGATTAAGGTGGAGTTGACTGGTCAGTTATTGGTGGTTAGTAGTGTTGTGGACCACAAACAGTAAGCCAGCCAAACTCATAGGAAAGTAGGAGGGGGCCTTGTGGGAAGAGACTCAGCAGGAGTGGATGAGGAGGTAAGAGGGAATGACCAAAGTGTGTGTGTGTGTGTGTGTGTGTGTGTGAAATGGCTAAATAACAAAAGCTACATTTTTAAGGTATTCAAAAACAGAAAAAATACCATGTATATCATCAACACATTGACTACACCTAGCCTGTCAACCCATCCCAGCTCATAACTATGAATGTTTGCACTGCTCTATGACTGGACAAAATATCCCAAAGGCTACTGTGCAGTGAGGTGTGGATAGTGTTGTGTCTTGTGTCCACGGGAAACCCAGATGAGCCTAAGAATTGCAAAGTCTGCTGTAACTCGCAAAAGAGTCTTCTATTGTTTTAAGTTCGAACTCGGATTGCTTGCCTCACACTTACCACGTGAATGCTGGCAAGGGACCCTGAGTCCAGAAAACAGTATGGTTAGGAATCTCGTGGATGTGAACAGAAAATGGGAGTAGATGACTGTAACCATTTGGTGGAATGGTACTGAAGCAGGACAGGGGGTTGATGGGTGTCTGTTCAGGGACTAATTTTATGGACAGTTGTAACTGTCTGTGACCTGACCTCTGATCTCTCTTGAGCTTGTTATTTCTCTAAGGTCTCAAGGACAGGCTCCTGGAGAGTTATCAGGAGGAGTGTTGGCTTTGGGGACACAAAGGTGGGGAGGATGTCTCCTGCTGTCTCCTAGGAATGTCCTTATTAAGGGGCAGTATTATGGGTAGTGCCATTCTAACACTAAGGGAGGAGGAGGGAGCCCCGGGCTTGCTCCCTGCAGGAGGGCGCAACACAGAAACCAGCTGTCTGTGTGTCCTGCTTGCCACTGGCTGGAGGGAGGACAGGAACTTCTGGCGGGGGTTGGGGGTGGGGAATGCAGAGGCAAACTGTCTAGACACAACACTGAAGTCTTTCTAGTATCAGAAATTCGGGGGTTACAACAATAGCTTGTGGAGCCTCTCAAACACTAAGATGAAAGTGAAGAACCCAGTGGGTATGTGCCTACATGTGCTGTTGTGTGTGGCCTTCTGGGACCACTTGAGGTTTAATAGTTAAGACACTTTGAGAAAAGTTTCAATGTAACTATGCCATATATATATATATATATATATATATATATATATATATATACACACACACACACACACACACACACACACACACACACACACACACACACAAAGTGTTCCACCAGGAAACTTTGTTTGCAAATTGTACTGTATGTAAACATGCCTAAAATAAACTGTCCAGTATCAGATGTTTGAACCTTCAACTGCCATCCCCGCCCCCCCTCGTGAGTCCATCCCCCCTGGGGAGGACCATCTACTGTACTCAATCTGTTCATTCAAACATTGTGAAGGTCTCTACAAACCCCAGGTGATAGGTTATTTCTCCACCGGTGAAATAAGTCAATTCAAACCAGGTTAGATTACATTAAAGGCAGGTTTATTGGGAAGCTGCTCTCAGAGAAGCTCACTGGTCCCCAAGGATTGAAACCTAGAGAGGGGGAGATAGAGGGAAGAAAAAGAGAGAAAGGGCATGCACACAGAAAGAAGAGGAGAAGAGGAGAGAAGAGAGAGGGAGAGAAGAAGAGGGGTGCAAAATGTCTGGATTATATAAGGAGGGGCCACTGGGAGAAGTGGCAACCCAGCCCCTGAGCTAGAAATTTCAAGGTTGGGGACAGTGTATGTAGATAGGGACTGAGGATGCTGGAAGAACCTGGAGGTCAGGTCTGCTTTGATACTAAAATATCCACCTCAGTCCTTTGTCCCCAGGTGTGAAACCAAACAGCAGGGCCGGCAGGTTGTCTGTGTGGGACAAGAAGACAGTCCAGTTCTACATGACTCGGTAGACAATGTTGATTCAAACATCTAGAGGCTCACACAGGGCAGTTTATTTTAGGCAATGTTTAAGTACAATACTATTTGCAAACCAAGTTTCCTGGTATAACACAATCCTGTGTGCACAATAAGACATAATTATATCAAAATTCTTTTCAAAGGACATGGCACTTCTTCCGTGCAGGTGAGCTCTATACATAGACTGCATGTGTTATCTTAAGGGCCTGGGAAAGGATCTGGTGTGATCTAGCTCCTACAGATGGCACAGAAGTCTCTAGGCTATTAACCACCCCTGGTCCTGTTTGTAAGGGTCTGGGGCAGCCAGGTGTGGTCTGACCCTACAGAGGTCCCCTGGCCTATTAACCTCCCCCATTCCCAGCCTTCATGAGGGAAACTGGGTTATACATCTCTTCCTTTGAAGAGATAACCCTGCATGTTTAACATGCCTGGTTTCCCAGTACCTGGATGTCCCCAACAAACTACTGACTCCACCCAGAACACAACACAGCAACACAGATTATCACACTTGCCAGGATACATGTGACCTATACGTCAGCTCCCCAAGACCCACATGAGCACCCGAGTGGCCATGGTAGTGCGGGAGGGACAGACATTTCATAGAAGGGTCCTGCCACCACTGCTTCCCTGCTGTCCCAGCTGTAACAGCTACTGGGTGTGACACTTGGTAGGTGTGAGTAGAGGGGTGAGTATGAGCCCAGATATGCTGGTGTCTCTTGGTTTGAGACAAAACAAAGGTCACTTTAATGTGAAATAAAGCTAAAAGCAAAATTGCAAACTGGAAAATGTTTTCAATGTAGGTAGAAAAGAATTTCATTATCAAGTGAGGGTTATAACGATGGGGAAAGTTTAAGGTACTAAAGTAAGTGAGGGATAGGAACTATTCACAAGAGGAAACCCAGTCTAGGATTATAGCTTGGTATTAGAAATAGCAGATTTCTGTGTCTCTTATTTGGGAGCTAATTGGGAAAGCGTGGGACAGAAAACTCCAATAAAAACATCTTTACTCTCAGTGCTAGAGAACTTTTGCTGCTGGATAAGAGTCAGTACAGTTTGACACTGAGTTTCAAAAGCCGTTAATCAAGAGACTCTGCTTCCGATAGTACAACGCAAGGAAATTACCAGGTCAGATTTCCCATAAGAATTCACCGGAGTGTCACGAAGTCCTCACAAAACAGGACGTACTAGGTAGCATCCACACAAGAGTCCCAACCACCTTCTAGAAAAAGAAGCTCAGAGCTTGACCAGCCTGAAGCTGGGCAGGAGAGCAGGTCCTCCTGCCCCTCCTTTCAAGAGGAACTTCGCCAGAACCGGCAGGTTTCTGACCAGGATATTAAAAACTCAGCTTGGTGGCTTCCAGATGCAGGAGCCAGAAGGCAGAGCCCAAGAGACAGCCTTGTGGTTAGGGAATTGAAATCGAGAGTGATGTGTAGTTTGTAAAACAAAACAACACAAAACAAAACAACACCCCTCCACAAGACCTCATATCTTACATAATTAAAAAGTAATCAAATGATGTGTATGTAGTCTATGAACGAGGCAGCCTAGCAAGAGGACGTTTCTGTAAGCCACTGGCCATGGGCTCGGATGCCGGTTTCGTTTTTTGGGGCTGGTGCACACCTCATTTCCTCAAAATCCGCTAATAAGCGAGACCTTTTTAATGATCACTTTCCCCATTAAAATTGGCCTCTGTCTGCCCTCTGCTGGTTATAGAGGGAGCAGCATGCGACTGTTGCATGGTGCTTTTTCTTCCCCACCCACTTTAGGTCACCCAACCAGATGCCTGTTCGGCTGGCTTTATGCTTGTTCATGGAGCTGAGACTACCTTAAGCTCCGGGTCTCTTGTACTTGGTTGTGAACACAACTACAGTAACTCCTATTTCTCAGAAAGGTTAGTAGGTGGCCTGCCCACAGGCCCGGAACAAGTGGAAACAGGGCGTGGGTCCATGCAACACCCTGTGTGGTGTGGGAGGGGCTGCTGCCCTGTGGTCCTAGCTGCTGCCTGCTGGGAATCCACTGTTTACTGTTCCTCTGTAGCATCCCTGTGGGCAGGGCTGACTCCATTTGGGAAAGCGGCCCTTTACCTTCTTTCTTTGCCCAGCAGCCTCCACCCCAACCCCCATCTCTGCTCATTCACACACAGGTAGCCTGTGACCCCTGATGACAGGCAGAGCAATGGGATGACAGGCAGAGCAACAGGACACATGGAAGGTTCAGAACAACGCATTATTTAACCAGTCTCAGTCTGGGATTAGGAACAAGAATCAAGAGGGGGTAAGGGGGGGGGAGGAAGCCAGACAGTAAGGAGGGTTGGGTCCTGGATCCGCTTGAGCGGTGGCGTGGACAGCAGAATCCAAGGACACAGTTCCAGAGGAGATGAAGAGATAAACAAAACAAGAGATAACGAGGCATCACACCCCTCCTGTCGTGCCACGCCCAATTCCAAAAAAAAAAAAAAAGAAAAGAAATGCTCCAGGGGTGCTTGTAAGCAGGAGACCTGGGTGGCACCCTTTCTTTCCCTTCACCAGAGATGAGCTCCAACCTGTGCGCTAAATAATAAATCTCAGTTGGTAGAGTGCTTACATAGAAGCCCAAGCCCTAGGTTCAGTCCCCAGCACTACATCAATAAGGCCTGGTGGAACATCCATCCCCGAGACTCTAGCCTCTGGGAGACAGGGGAGGAACTGAAGCTCAAGGTCACCCTTGGCTACAAAGTGAGTTTGAAGCCAGCCTGGGATACAGAAGCGCTTGTCTCAAAGGCAACAAAATAACCACAATATAGTAAATCTAAGAGCTACCAACCACCCTGCTGAGGGAAGGGAAGAGGTGTTATTGCCATTGTGATTATTGTCACCAGACATGGCCTTCTGGCTCCTGGCCCCGGCATTTATGATTTTATCTGTTAATCCCATCAAGGGAAAATAAAATCACTACCACAATTTTTGAGCTAAAATTGAAGTAAGTTTTATTAAGTACTTGCCAGGAGGCTAACCCAATCTGAGACTGTGTGCCCACAGGCTTGTCTCATGGGTGGTTTTGGCTCCTAGCAAATAGTCAGTATTAATAACCAAAAGCCAAGCTGGGCAGTGGTGGCACACGCCTTTAATCCCAGCACTTGGGAGGCAGAGGCAGGCGGATTTCTGAGTTCGAGGCCAGCCTGGTCTACAGTGAGTTCCAGGACGGCCAGGGCTACACAGAGAAACCCTGTCTCGAAAAACCTAAAAAAAAAAAAAAAAAAAAAAAAAAGGATGGTTCCAGGCCCGGCAGGTGAGATTAGGCAACTTTACTCATTGTGGAGTCAGAACGGCTATCTGCCCTAGCTGAGTCAGATTCAGAGGTAACAGCAGACTTGCTAGAGGGCAGCAGGAGGCACACTGCACACAGAGTCCCTGGAGGCCAGACCCAAGCCTTGGAATGTTCTTGAGCCCAGAGTGATCCACTCAAGCCACTATTGCTGCACTGGCCTTAGGCCAGCTGCCTTTAGGAGAGAAAGAGAAGAGGGAAGAAGAAGGGAGGGGAGGAGGGAGGGGAGGAGTGGGCTCTTTCACTCTAGGTAAGCCAAGGTTAGTGATCCCTTCTTGGTGTGCCAGAACCAGGCAGACTGAGTGCCTGGAAGAGGCTCTGAACCCAAGCGGCTCCTTTGTCCCTCTATCTCGTCTTCCAAGTTTAGAAGTTTCTGTACAGCAGGGGAAAAATTGCTTTTCTTGGTGTTCTGAAGGCTGCTGAGTCTAAGAGTGAGTGTCTGGCAGCCAGCAAGGGCCCTCTGGTTTGTCTCACCACCATGGATGGTGAAGGAGTAAACGGGGCGAACTCCCCTTTCATACGGAGGGAGCCCCGTGATAGCAAGCCCACTCTCTCCTAAGGATCACATGAGAACCCTTTCTCATGACTGAATCACCCTTTAAGATCCCTCTTCTTTGCACTGCTGTGATTGCAATTAAATGTCAACAGATGGCACATGGGGTTTCTCTAGCCTGGCTGGCCCTGCTTAGCTGGCCAGTGTTCCTGTTAGCTTGCAGGCGGATTTTGCTAGGCTCCTCCCAGGGACCTGGCCATGGCTTAGGTCATCCATCATTTGCAGTCATTGCCTGCCTCCAGGTGAGGGCTGCGTATAAAAGGACTGCCTCCCCACCCCCCAGATCTCTGTCCCCCTTTCTGTCCTTTTCTGTCCCCCTTTCTCTGCCCTCGTGGCTCTGCTCCCATCTCTCTGCTTCTACCCCTTCTCCAGGCCCTTACTTCCTTCCCTTACCCCCAAGTAAACCCCCTTTACACCAGATCTGTTACATGGTGTGATGTCCCTTCTCCACATTATATTTCATAACAGTTCCTCTATACCATATAGCCTCACAATGAACCTCAGACAACTCAGCAGAGAAGTATATGTGAGCAACTAGTGATGCCTGCCATGGGAGTGGGCTGTTGGGTACTATGTGTGCTATGTAGGGGCTCTCCACCTGCATCAAACAGCTTAGTTAGGGGAAAAAGAAAATGTTTATTCCATCTTTTATGCTGAAAGGGCAACATAATCACCATTTGTCTCCATTTAAGGGCCAGGCCCGATTTCAATAAAACATGAAAAGCAAAAACAAACAAACAAAAAAATGATGGTAAGGCACCAGCTTCAGGGATAGAGCATAAGTTCCAGGAACTAAATCATAAGACACCAGCTCTAGGAACAGACCATAAAGTCCAGAAAAAGATCATCAAACTTCCTCCCAGAGAACAGCCTGGGGATAACCACAGAAGTGGGGAAATAGCTTATCTCAGAATGGGCCATCTGTGCTGGGTAGCCATATTTCATCCTATGGTTAAAACATTCATGACATAGGAGGCAGACCACTGACAACCTGTGACCCCCTAGCACCCACCAATGAAATTTTAGATTACCTAATCCTTCTAGAGAGTTCCCCCGGTTCCCTATAAGAAGACCTACACGCCTTTGTCTGGGCTCATCACTTTAGAAAAAGGTAGACCCACACACGCTGGTTGTTTCTCCAGAATAAACACTCTTTGTTTTTGCATACCATCTGAGTCTGGTGTCTTCCTTCAGCGATTTTCGGACCCTTACAAAGCCGAGGTTGGCTTGGAAAAAGAACTCTGCCTAGACACTGTGTAAGGCCCAACTCTCTTCTGCCAGAGCTGCTAGCTGAGGCCAGGACGTCTCTGGTGCACACCCTTGGCCTTCCCACGGTAGGGAAAGTAACTGGAATGCCACCCAGTTTCCCAACAGTTAACCCTCCAGCAAACACGTGAGCCACTGGAAACAGAGCAGTGTTTCTCAAGCTAGACAGACCGTTACCAGTGGTGACATTCATTTCCTCGAAGGTAGCATGAGGATCTGGGAGGTCACATCTGACCCCTGCTCCCAGGATGGACACTGTGATCACAGTGCTTGGAATCAGACCTGGTAGCATTCTCGGGAGGACAAGAGCACTGTCCCTGGGGAATCTTGAAGCTTCCTCCAGCCACCGTCCTTGTGAGGGAGAAAGAAGCCATGTGTGTTCTCATCCTCTATGTAGACGCTCAAATCAGAGCAGAAGCGGCCTGCTCCCCACCCATCCATTCTCTCAGCGCTGGGCGAAAGCACCTCCCCCTCTGCTTTTCGAGGAGAGCAGAGGCAGCAAGCCCAAGACCACGGTGGATGCATGGATGCTGCCCGTATACTGCATAGCTCTCCCATGCCAGGCCCTAGATCTTGGAGAGAAAGTGGCTGGTGAGAGGCTGCCAGCAGCCGCCCAGCCTGGCGATGGGCCTGGGCAGATGGTTTGCATATGGTTGCCTGGCTTGCCCAGACAATTTCTGTTGCCTTGAGGATTTAAGCAGCTTAGGCCAAGCCCAGTTGATCTCAGAATTTCCTGTAAACAAAGGGAAAGATATGGCTTATGTAACACCCTCACTGGACAGGCTCCCTGGCTTCAAATAGGACAGCAGCCTGTCCAGGAAGTAGTAACAGACAGGGAGGGGCTCAACTGTCCCCAGCCTACCACTGAGCCACCCTCTCAGGGCCATTCTTTCTAAGCCTTCTGCAAGCTTTCTACCAACCGAGTGATTTTGGAGCCCATTCCAGAATAAGGGAAACTTCAGGAGTATCCAAAATAATAGCTAACAAACTGTCCCTTGCAAAGGCAGGAAGTCAACAAATGAGCTCATCTAATCCACAGGCCAGCCCTAGGAGGCAAACATGAGAACTATAATCAGTTATGAAAGATGTAGGCACGGGAGCTGAGCAACAACCCTCCCTGCCCTGCCCTCCCTTGCCCCTCCCCAACTAGTGCTGAAAACAGGACCCAACCACCCTCCACCCTCACCCGCCCCACCCCTGCCATTCTCACTTCTGCTTACAACTTTCTCAGCATCAGCAGCCAGAAATCTGAACATTTCCCATACTCCCTTGGAGCCGGAGCATTAGGTAAAAATTAAGGTCTGCCGTTTAGAGACATTGTTTGACACTTGGCTGCTTTGATTGACGGGTACTTTGAATGGAGGTAAGCCAGTAAATCCTGGGTCCAGTCACCTCTTTGCTGGGAGTCAAAGGCAGTTGAACCAGTTCTCCGTACCACTGTCTGATCCTTGGGATGAGACCAAGACCATGAGTCCTTAAATACCACAGATCGATGCATCCGCATGGGATGGATGCGTCCCAGGGACCCTTCTTGGAGCCCTGTGCAAGCCTTGCCTCCTCATCTAACCCAAAGCCCTCTTCTGTTGAAAACTCAGACTGGCTTACTTCAGGTACCCTCCTGGCTGGTATAGTTCCATAACAAACACAAAGCAAGACTGGCATCTGGCTCCAAACCCTCCCTGCACGCTCTCCCATTAGGTCTTCTAAGAGAAGACGCAGCTGCCACACCCAGTCATGCCAATCCCTAGTGAAGGCTTGGGCCATCTTTACTTTCTTACTTGTGAGACACGGTTCCTACCCCAGGCTGTACTTCCACTCTCTCTGGCTAAGGATGGCCCTGAACATCCATCCATCTGATTCTCCTGCCTCCTTTTCTCTAGTGCGGGGATCACAGACCTCGTGAGGGGTTTACACAATGCTGGAGATAAAACCTTGGGTTTCGTGCTAGGCCAACACTCTCCACGCAGAACTGTTTTCCCTGGCTACCGGGAGTTTCATTATCTTCACGACGTGGCTGTCTTTGATTTTTCTTATCCGTTCATTTGTGTTTGGCTTTCTCTGCCCGTATGGTAGACACCCTTGTTGCTCACAAATAACGATTGCTTCCCCATGTTTCCAGCATCCTATCTGCTCCAGGAACCCAGGCTCTGTCCAGTTGAGTTTGAGAGATGCTGATCTGGTGGACTTCCCTGCTTCCTCCTTCCCCTGCTTAGGTGACCCCGGAGTCTCCTGTTAACTTAACCACCAGCATCTTGAGATGAACTTTCTCTGGTAGCAAAAGCTAGTCTCTGCTGACCACATACAGATAGTGTGATTAGAAGAAAGACGTCTGGCTTCCTTCTTCCACCACAATCTTCGGTGCCTGTGCCTGGAACATTCCATCCAACGAATACAAGTGAACAGAAAGTGAGTGAGCTCATCTTTCTGTCCGGTAAAAGACAGCCAGAGTGACTAAGACAAAGGTTGCCTGCTGAGTCAAGCTTTGCCCCACAGACAGTAACTTGGGAGTGACCACGACTGGGAGGAGGGGTGGGGGTGTCCCTTCTAGTATCTGCTGAGCCCCAAACCACTAGAGTCTGTAAGCGGTTTATTGTCCTTACACATTTAAACACAGCAAACATTTGCGGAAAGGTTTCCACAAGACAATTATCACAACAAAGCTTTAGATGTGGCTACCTGGAAACTCCCTTGCAAAGTGCTTGTCTTTATTGAGTAAGAATGGGTTGCTATTCACAGAGAAACGGTCTGCAGCCAAGGATCTAGGAAGGAGGGATTTGCAGTAGGTCTAAGGATGGGCTCTATTCACTGAGATTGCAAAGTACAATAGGACCATGATGAGAATGGGTTTTCACTGAGAGACAAAGCTCAGGACTAGGGTCTAGACAAGGCTCAGGGTTTTGGTGGACTCAGGTGGAGTCTGGCTCCACAGACTAGCACAAGATGGCCAGGTTGTTAGACAAAGTTCACTCCAGCCTTCCAGGTGAACAGGCATCATCCATTCTTATCCTTGAAGAAAAGAGCCTGCATGTTTAACAAATCTGAGTTTTCTAATGCTTTCTGGGAGCTATGCCTTCCACACAATGGTTACAGAGTTGAAACAAAGCAGAAGTCACATTTAACCTGAGCATCTAGACAGTAAAGGGGGCAAGTGATGGGACTGTAGGTGATTTGCTAAGGCTGTGGCTCCCGGCCAATGGGTTGCATGTTGTAATACACTGCTTCGGAAACGCTAGAGATGTAGCATGCTCTCCCTGGAAACACATGAGTTTCGAAAAGTCTTGGCTGATTGTGTGCTGGATGAAAGCAATAGTTGGAAGAATTGACTCATAATTTAGATTAATACCTAACCCATGCAATGGAAATAGATTGAATAAAGATGTTGGGCCTAACCAGGGTTGTGTGTGTTTTGTTCTTCCATTGTTTTGCCTTTCAGATCTACTCTAAAAATAGTGTTAGTCAAGAACTGCTCAGCTTTGGGGTTTTATTTTTTTAAAAAATGTATTATAAAAATTCTTAAACTGCCAGTTAGGTAACAAAAGAAACCTAAGTCAGCACATGACAGACACCAGCATATCCATGTTCATAAGAGCGTAGATAAGAAACCAGCTTAGCTGCCCATCAACAGACGAATTATATAGATACAGTGAATCCTTTATTCGGCCATGAAGAGATAAGAAGTTATATCATTTGCAGTGGAAAAGCTGGAGATCGTTGTGTTGGCAGAAATATGGCAGACTCCCCCATGCGGAACCTGGATTCATTTTAACTGCCCTCATTTTACATTTACGGAGAGACAGAGAGTATGCTTAAGGACCAGCGTGGGTACACAAGAAGACATCTTTTAGAGGTTGGCTTTCTTCTTCCATCACGTGGGAGCTGGAACTAAAACTCAGGCCATCATTAGCTTTTGAGACCCATGCCTTCACCCGCTGAGCCAGCTCGCTTGGCCCCAGAATCTAGATGTAGAACAAAACAAAACAGAAGGCGGAAACCAAACAACAGCAAGAACAAAGCCCGTAGAATGAGAAGGCAGCAGGCAGGCTCTGGATGGAGAGGAACAGGTCGAAAGCAGCGGTGGGGGAGGGGGGGGACAAACTCCCCGTGCTTGCTCTCAAATGTGGAGCCCAGTCTACTACACATCCTATTTTCTCCCATGGAAGCACAAGGAGTACTCGGCGGGAGGAAGGTACCCAGCAGGAAGGGTACAAGGGAGAGCGATAGAGATGGGTATGAATAAGACATAAGTATGGAAATGCCGTAGGGAAACACATTTTGTACGCTAAAACTTTTTTTTTTTTAAATAGTACTAAAATATTAAAGGCAAACAGGGAGAGGGGGAGAGAAAGCAACTTTGACCACCGCTTCTATACTCTCCTGTGTCCCTCCAGAACATACAGGTGATACTTTTAGGGCCCCTGCACCTCCTTTTCCCAAGTCAAGAGTATCTACTTCTGTCTACAGCTGGTCATGCACGGGGGCTGAAGGATCAGCATCAGGCAGATGCTCTGTAGTTAGCACAGTGAGATGTGGCATTTACTTATTTATTATGAACCTCCATTTATTTCCTCATGGAGAGATGGGTCCATGCCTAAAGCATATGGCATGAAGACAAACAATACATTTCATCTCTTGTAGACGTCTGGTGTAACCCAGTGCATGTTTTCTGGGGAGAGCTAACTAGTCCTCAGGAGAGAGGGCTCCACAACACCACTCATTAGCGCTCACCCTGAGTTATGGTCTGAATTGTATGTGTGCCCACCAAAGAGAACAATCATGTGTTAGCGGCCAGCAACTCAGAATGCCCCTGGTCTTGGAGTCTTCTAAAGAGATTAATAAGGTAAAGTGAGGCCATGTGGGTGACCTTAATCTAACCTAACAGGCATCCTTGAGAGGGAGGAATTTACCCCCAGGACATCCATGCCACAATTGCACCAGTGGGTTGTAGAAATTATTTAATCCCAACCCCAGGGGGTTTCTGCCCTGCCTTTGACCATTTTGTTCCCTGATAAAATGCACACTTGACCTTTAGATGTACAATAAGCCCTAAGCAGCATAAGAGCTGGGCAGATATCTACCCTCTATGTTATTGGAATCTCCTTTCCTAACAATAATCCCGAGTTATTACTTACTATGTTTCATCTGGGCTGCTCTTTAACTCCAATTGGCCAGCCTTCAGGGCCATGTTTTCTTAATTCCAAACTCTTGGCAGCTTCTCTTTCCTCCTCGTACTTATTCTCTTCCTCATCTGTCCCCTCTGACCCCCAAGCCTGGGAGACCTAAACCTACGTCTCTTCTGTCCAGCTATCGGCAGTTGGCACCTTTATTTACCAATCAGAAATACAGGGCTACAGGTCTACTGCCACGCCCACTCTAGTAGTGACTCACATCAGGTCTAAAAACCTGGACAAAGGATGTGGATATCCTCTCAAAAAGGCCAAAGGCTCCGAAGATGCTTGTCTCCCATGTAATGTTCATCCAAAGGTTGTGGGGAGCAAAGGAAGGTTTGGGTGCCTGTGTAAAGAGTGCCTAAATCCTGGGTGAATGTGTATTGTTGACCTGCCCACATCAACCTCCCAGTGCCTCAGACTAGCCCCTCTCTAGGAGTCTTTGGGGCTCCTGCAGCAGACTGAAACTGCTGTGACATCTAGTCTGTAGACTGAACAACTACTGGGTTCTGGACCTTTCTGTCAGGAGAGAGACATTGTTGGACTAGTGGACCACAGCCTATAAGCCACTCTAATAAGTCATGTGTACATACTTCCTAACACGGCTGTGCTAATTACATCGTCTTGCTCTGCCGTTCATTGCTACTTGTCTTTAATTAGTGTGTTCTGACTGGTGGCCAGGCCTGGTGGAGTGGGTTACAATGAGAACAGTTGCCTAGGTTGCTTTCTGGGGACAAGTGTAGGCTTTTCTGGAAACCATACACTTGGGTCTGATGAGCCTGAAAACTACACTTTGGGTTATGTTGGCCTTACCTCGCAGTAAGCACGCATCATAGGGTGAGGTGTGACACTCGATCACATGAGCATAGACCTTCAATCATCTCTCTTGTCTTAATCGCTCCTTGGAGAGGCACATTTGAGTGTTAGGGCTCTGCCCCTAGCCCAGCCAAACTCTTAGTGATTGGAGGACAGGGTAGTGGGTGGGACAAGCCTGGTTCTACAACAGTGGGTATTGTTGGTATTGACTACTGTGCTGTCTCACAGAGAAGACTCCTTCCCTAGATGTCACATTTGATTTGAGACTGCCACCTGTTCCAGAGTCACAGTCATCAAGGTTCAGCCTCCTCTATTTCTTCTCACCCAGAGACCTGACATCCCAAACATGACAAGGGGAAGATAAATGCCATCCCAAACCATGTTCTCCCACCTCACAGCCCATGAGCTAATGTGGGGGGGGAGGGAGTTTGTAGGTAGGCCTGTCAGGGTAACCAAACTTTGAAGGACTTGGAGGTCAAGGTATAAAAAGAAGCATTGCATGCACGACTTTTCCTCCGAGGCTTTTATTGGTCTCTATGCTCAGCAAACAGCAGAATTTGGAGGGGGGGTGAGAGACTTCGGGGAGACTTTGAACACGCATGGGGCAGCAGGTGGGAGAGAAGACAGGACGAGGCTCCATGAGCAATTCTTCAAGGACAGGACAGCCAGCAAAACAAGCGTCAGGTGCAGCAGCACTCTCAATGCCGGGGCATCTGCTGGGACAGGGAAAGAGCATGAGACCCAAGGCCTCACCCCTGGTCCTGCGCAGTCCACATTCCCCAAGCCCCAGGGCCTTGTCTCTCACCTTGGCCGGGCTTGGGGGATACCTGGCCTTGTTAGCTTCTTCATTCCGCAGAGACCTCACCAGGCAAGAGCGGCGGTGGGAGAAGGTCTCGAAGCTTTTCTTGCCATGGTAGGCCCCCATGCCGCTGCTCCCTAAATGAAAGGATCCGAGCCAATCTTGTACTCTCGATCCTCATGAATCCCTTTTTCTGAGCCTTCTGGGGTTAGCTAAAGCTTAGAGTGACCCCCTAGGGCAGCTCTGTCAGGCACGAGAGTGCCCAGAGAGAGTCTCACCCCAGCCGTGCCGTTAAATGGTTGTGTGACCCCAAGCTTGGGACCCCTGTGAAAGGCCAGAGTACCAGGTGACCAGCACCAGACTTACCCACACCCCCAAAGGGCAAAGTGGGCACAGTGATGTGAACAATGACGTCATTGGCTGCCACTCCACCGCTTGATGTCTCTGCGATCATTTTCTTGATCACCTGTGTAAAGACCCAGGCAGCCATTTTGCCATTCTGGCATTCTTCCCACCCTTTCTGACCACTCTTGGAGCCTCAAGAACTAGGATCAGTGGAGGCTGAGCCCCAACCACCAACTCTGCCATCCTTAGCCCCTGCCATGTTTCCAGCCCTCTGCAAATATCTCATGACTCTTGGCACAGTATGGGGAAATAGCAATGACCATCTCATTCACAGATATAAAAAGGTGGGATTATTCTACTCTTCGAGATAAGGCCAAAGAAGTGCAGACGGGTTAAGTGATTGGCGCAAGGTCCCACACCTAATGAATGAGGAAGTTAAAAATCTGAACCCAGACCTGTGGATCCCAGGGCTCCCTTGCATGTAAGTGCTGTGCCTGATAGGCCGGGAATCTGGGAAGGGGACTCCTAGGCCTACCTTGTCATTGTTGGAGAACACATAGAGTGCCAGGGGCTTCTCGCGCTGGTTGATAAATTTAATGGCCTCATCCAAGCTTCGAATACACACAATGGGCATCACTGGCCCAAAGATCTCCTCCTGCATCACCGGGGACTGGGGGTCCACATCCACCAGGATGGTGGGAGCTGAGGCAGGAAGTGAGCCAGAGTCTGCTTGTGCTGACCCACCCCAGATCCCCAACACACACATACACACACACACACACACACACACACACACACACAGAGCCAGTGCCAACATCTAGCTCCTGCCTCTATCCTTTTGCAAACAAAGCTTTCCCATACCCGCCTTCTCCCAACTCCTGCAGCTTGGACTCCATCCTGGCAGACCATGGGGATATCTACAGATTAACCTGCATGGGGGAACAGGCTCTAAACACTGAAGGGGCAGTTATTATATCTACCAGCCCCATGTATTCATCCCATAATTCTGTCTCCTTGTTAACCGGGGACCAGAAGAACTCCAACTGATGTTGCCCCCAGCCAGGGTCCTGGGTGTTCCTCCCAGCCTGGTCTGCCTTGAGCTCTCTTGGCCTCTGCTGGTTCCATTCCCTGTTCCCTTTCACAGATTGGAGGTAGAGATGAAGCCCTTGTCTCTGACTTGTGGAAGACAGGGAAGTTTCGAGGGATGTCGAGAGGCATTCCTTAAGAGCCGTGCTCAGTATTTGCTTTCTGAGAGCCCCAGAGCTTTCTGCAGGCTCACTTGGGAAAGCCTACTTGCTCACTGCCTGTACCCACTTCCTATAAACTTGCTGTAGACCCTGGAAGTCCAGGCAAACAGGCAGCACTCTTAATGGCAGAACACACACCTATGTATCGTGAAGACTGATCCCAGGTGCCTCCGTGGGCTACTTTCTTGCTGTCAATCAGATTTATGACCCTCTGGAAGTGCCGATCGTTGATGATCCTCCCATAATCATGGGACTGCTTAGCATCTTCCCCATAGAAATCCTGAGAAGAGATGAGGACTCAAGGAAGACCTGGCCCCATCATGGCCACGACTTCCTAGTCGCTGGGCAATGACAGCCTTCGGGTGGAGGGAATCTGAGAAATGCTTCCCCCCACTCCCTACACCCACATTATGCTCTGTACCCTTCCCAATTGTCTGCAGTGTGTGCGCATATTTCTTTTATGAGCAGAAGAAAAGTACTGTTAGCTTACAGGCAATTCTGCCGAGCTTCTCCCAGGGACCTAGCAACAACTTAAGTCATCACCATCACCTGCTGCTACTTCAGGCTGCTGCCAGGTGAGAGAGGCGTGGACTGCTTGACACCCTAGTTCTCCTCCATCTTTGTCTCTCTCTGTTCCCACGTGTTCCTAGCCGATCTCTCCCCCTTTCTGTCCTTTGCCCTTATGGCTCTGCTCCCATCTGTCTGCCTGTCTGCCTCTACCTCTTCTCTGGGTCCTCCCCCCCCCCCCCAATAAACCCTCTTTATATCAGATCTGTTGCATAGAGTCATTTCTCAGAGGACCCCTTGGCACAGGTCCACCAGGTACCCTGTCACCTCATTGTATTTCCTAACAGCTACTATTTTTCAGAGTCTGGAGGTTGGCTGACGCTAAATACACCCCCACGTGACTTACAGCTTCCTACCCCCACCCTTGGTCTATACTCACTTTCAGTGACTTTTTGAGCTTCTCCACGATTTCACTCTGAATGGAGGGGTCACAGAGGATGTAGTCTGGGGCCACACAGGTCTGGCCACTGTTCATAAACTTTCCCCAAGCAATACGCCTGTAAAAAATACAGTCTGTAAATCATGGGAGTCCCCTTGAGAACACCACATGTTCGGGGGCAAGGTGCTGAAGGCTGAGTGCTGACACGGCAAGCCTTCCTAAGCAACAACGCACTGGCAGACACACTGAGCTGTTCAACCCCACCCGGCACCACAGGGGTTTCTGCAACCAGTGTGTTGTGGAAAGTGACATGAGGAAATTCTGAGGACATCTGGGGCAAGCACTCTATGACTCTGGTCACATTCTCGGAGTCTTGCATAGCCAGGTGACACCTCTACTTGTGCCTCTCCATATATCTGGAGTACAGAGATGACCAGAGGCTTGGCTAGTCCAGGTATGAGTCCCATCCTGGACTTAGAGCAAAGTGGCTTTCCTGAGATCTCCTGCAGAGGGGCACTGGGCTTGGTAAAGGGCTCCAAGCCCCGAGTGCCCCACATTAGCCTTTTCTGAAGCTTCTACGTGGATCACCACCCTTAGGAATGCCAGAGAGTCATTGCTCTCTCTGGAGGCCCCCTCTAGGAAAACGTCTATGAATAGTGCCCCCCTCAACTCCTATCATCTCAACGCTATAGGATCCCTAAGGGCAGGGACCATCTTTAGTACTCGGTACAGTCATAAAACTTGGTACCATCGTGGTAGTAGTAAGGTAGAAAGGTCGACAGGACCCGAGCCTCTGCAGCCAGCCAAGCCCGTCTCCTTACCGGCAAGCCACATCTAGGTCACAGTCCTTGTCCACGTAACAAGGGCTCTTTCCTCCAAGCTCCAAGGTGACAGGGGTCAGATGCTTGGCAGCAGCGGCCATGACGATCTTCCCTACGGCTGTGCTCCCTGTGTACATGATGTGGTCAAACTTCTCTCTGAGCAGCTCCGTGGTTTCAGAGACACCCCCTTGGATCACTGGGTACAGATCCTTCCAGCAAAGAGACAGAGGAGGTTCAGCAAAGACCCAGCCCCTTCTAACTCCACACATAGAGTGGGCAATGGGAGACTGGCAGCCCCTCAACCCTTGAGCTATATACTTACATGGGCACCCTAGCAGGTCAGTCACTCTCCCAGCTCAAGGGCTCCATTTAACCTGTTATTAGAAGCTGGACTCTTCCCATTGTAATAAGAATCCACTGTCTCCCTGGATTTAAAGGCCTGAGACCCCCCACCCACACACACACACAGACACAGTCATCCCTGAGCTCTGGGGGTGGGGAGGGAACCTCACCTTGTCCATATACTGAGGGATAAGTGTCGAAAGCAGGTCTGCCGTGTGATCACTCACTTCTGAGGGCTTGAGGACCACGGCATTTCCTGGAGAATACAAAGTCAGAAGGCTCCTCAGGAGACCCCCTCAAAGACTCTTCCCACCCAGCGACCAGGCCCAGAAATTCCACTGTATCGTCTGTACCTTTGGAAGGCAGCGGGGGGTTGGGTGGGAGGCTAGACACGGGTGCATGCTGTGAGTACACGCAGGCACACGCTGAGAAGCACGGGTACACACATAGGAACACAAGGCTGAAGCACACACAGGTACACACATGAACAGCCGCTGCAGGTACATGCACTGGCATGTGCTGTCAGAGCGACACCGCCTGCCCCTCAGCAAGGCTGGGAGGCTGGGAGAGAAGAAAGAACATACAGAGAAATGCCGGGATGGATGCGAGAGCGGCTCTGGCCTCTCCTGTCGCCTAGTGGAGTGCCCTCACCCTTCACCCCTCCCCATAAGTATGGAGAAGCCAGCCTGGAGACCCGGCTGGACGGTTTGGCCATCACAACCCCTGTAACAGTCCCTCCAGAATGGAGCCCCCGTACCTGCAGCAATCGCACCCACCATGGGCTGAATGGTGAGGTTGAATGGGTAGTTCCAAGCACCTATGACAAGGACCACGCCCAGGGGCTCCGAGTGGATGTAGAGGTCATCTTCCTGGGTCTGACGAGTCTTTGCCACGGGCTCATCCTCAGCCCAATCGGAGAGCCCCTTAATCATGAAATCGATTTCGTCCAGCACGTGAACCACCTCCTCATAGTAGGAGGTCCATTCATTCTAAAGAGAGAAGCCCCATGTGAATTTGAGGACCAGAGAGTCAAAGCTCTGCTTGCCTTGGTGAGCTGGCTGTTTAACATAACTGTAGCAGGGCGGTGAGATAGAGAAGGCACAGGCAGGACCCAGAGCTGACGGTCATGGGTAAGGAAGAAATTGCATCGTTGGAGGCTTACAGACCGCACTGAGACCCAAATCCAACCAAGAAAGCTTGGGAGACCACCGTGCTGAGTAGACACGGGTGTAACCCCACCCAGGAAGATGTGCCCAAGCGTGGCAGGCAAAAATCCAGAATTATGGCAGAGGCAGGCAGGAACTGGGGCTGCTGGGGAACCCAGATCCTCCTGGGATGGGAAGGGGACAAGAAAGAGGGAACACAGATGGCATCTCTTTGCTGGACTTCGGGGAGTCAAAAGAGCACGCCTTTAATCCTAGCACTCTGGAGGCAGAGGCAGGCGGATTTCTGAGTTCGAGGCCAGCCTGGTCTACAAAGTGAGTTCCAGGACAGCCAGGGCTACACAGAGAAACCCTGTCTCTAAAATTAAAAAAAAAAAAAAAAAGTTTTCTCGTTCTTGCCCAAAGAGGGGAAGCACAGACAGTCCTGACAGGGCAGAGGGTGGGCGGCACCACAAGGAGGGTGGAAGCAGTCTCAGGTGTGTCCTCAGAGCAAAGGGAAAGGCTTGTGGATCTGGAGGATGCTGGTTTTGCTCAGAGCCACAGAAAAGGCGACCTCGGGGAACAGGAGGGAAGAGGAAGCCACATGGAGCTAAGTCTTTCAGGAGCGCGATCTTGGCGGTCCTTGGTATGCAAGTCAGGTAGGCCAGGGAAGGCGGAGGCAGGAGGGCGGGAGTGGGACTGGGTTTGTTGAAATGGGGTCAGCGAAGAAGCCAAGGCCATAGAGAAAAAGCGACAAGCGGAAGGAAGGAGACTCTGTCCAAAGGTGGTGGAAGGAGAGAGCGACCCTGAAAGTGTTGCTAATCCTTTCCTAGCCTCACTCTCCCCTCTGTAACACTGCACTATACACATGTAGTGTTTGGGGAGCAGAGCAGTCCTCATTGAATTGGGTGGCCGGCAACTGATGTCCTACGCTCAGGGTACGACTGTCCCCGTACCTGTTGTATCCCTGCTAGTCCCTTCTGGTAGCCTCCCATTCACCACCCAGTCCCACTCTATCCCCTCACCCAACGCACCTTGTGCAGGTTAGAGGCCAGCGCCTTGGAGATGCCTTTCAGGTTCTCGTTGATCATGCGCTGCAGCGCCTCCAGCTGCTCGACCCGGAACTGCAGCGGTCGAGTCTTGCCTGAGTTAAAGGCATCACGGGCCCGGTTCACGGTGCTACTGATATTGCTCATTGTAACTGGGGATAGAGAACACTTTGCATCAGAGGAAGGGGGATGGCCACGTCCTCGGCTCTGGGCTGTGCTTCAGCACCAGCGCCCTGGCAGTGAGTGGTTCCACCAGTATGCTAATTTTATTTGGATAGAGACTTCTGGAGACTGGAAAATGCATTCCCACCGGAAAGGCCCCTTTTCTGACTTAGACAGCTTGGTCTTTCTTACGTCTTTAGACATCTGAGGTTAGGTGACACTATTCTGCAGTGAACCACACTCATTTTTAAGCAGAATCTGTCAGGAGGAAGGGGGTGGCGGGGGAGGGGGTTGGGCTTCTTGGCAACTCTCCTGTCCCACCTACTTGACAGCTTCCTTGCTGGTAAACCTTCCAGGAGCCTTGCAACCAACATTTTGGATTAAGATGGATGCATACAGACCGTGATTTCACTCCCAACACAATTAAAGAAAAACTAGCATCAAAATTCCCACACACTCTTCCTGGCTACACCATTGTGCTCAAACGTGCTGGTTGCCTGGCATAGCTGAAGCGGGCTTAGCTTTTAGATCAATGTGCCCACCCCAGTGTGACACAGGCCAGTGCCAAAAAAAGTCTTTCAGACTCTCGGGTTCTTGTGCAAAATAGCCGAGGAGATTGCTGTTTCCGGTACAATAAATGAGGATGGCAAGTCGGGGTGGCTGTCACGGGGGGCGGGGGTGGAGGGGAATTTGACCATAGCTAGCAAAGTCCTCTTGAAAGTGTCTGTAGGGTATGGTGGGATGGCTTCACCAAGCTCATCCACTGCTCATCCAGACCACTCAGGTATGAGTCCCAGCCCCTTACCTATAACGGCAGCTCCAGGGCATCCGATGCCTCTGTAGGCACTTACACTCCCAAACAGACAATTACACAATCACACACACTCACACACCCATACACGCAACTAAAAATAATCAAAATAGATCTTTATGCTGGAAAAACATATGATGAAATGTTTTAAAAGGTAAGTCTGTGTAGCGGCAGCGAAGGTCCGCACAGGAGTTTCCAGTACCCTCATCATCCTGAGCCCCACAAACAAGAAGGTGCTTACTGTTTTTGTGTGACACCCACATCGGGAACAGTCTAAGAGCCCCGGATCCCCGGACAGTCGGAAGGAGCCCTGTGGCATCTGTGTGATGGGTTATTTAGAAGTAAGGCAGAAAACTACCAAGAACATTCACAAGGCTCTGCCTGCCCCACATGTGTTACCTGAACATCGGGGGTTGCGTGTGTGCAGGAGTGAAAGAAAAGTGGGGGTAGCCCCAGTGTGAGGGCAGGGGGTGACTGGGGGAGGAAAATGATTGGTAACCTTTCTCTCTTCCTCCATTTCTCCTTCCCTCCCTCTCTCTCCCTCCCTTCTTCCCTCCCTCCCCTCTCTCTCCCTCTCTTCCTCCATCTCTCCCTCTCCCTCCTCTCCTCCTCTCCTCCTCTCCTCCTTTCCTCCTTCTCCCTCTCTCTCTCCCTCCTTCTCCCGGAACCTGTACATCATAAACGTGCTTTGGCCGCCACAATACACCCCACCTGCAGTGACCTTGCTTTTCATTTTTCACGACCTTTGACATCTTGCAATGCGCTTATTTTCCTGAATGTCTCTTGCATCTTTGAGCGGAGAAACATGGCCATGCTGCAAAACCAAACAAAGTGCCCCCCCCAAGCTTAACCCCCATACAAATCTACATAAATATAGTGTTTGATGGTGTCAGGCATGGGTGCATGAACCTGCCTGATTCTGCATGCAGATTCTTTCCACTGCCTCCCTCACCTATTCATGTTGACCCTTAGACTTCCTGCCCTGGGAAGAGGCATCCAGGTTTCAAATCTGGACATGCCACGCCTCTTTCCTTGTGATCCACCAGGAGACCGGACAGTGCCAGTTTGTCCTGCCAGCCGGTGGGTCAGGTCCTTCTTGATAGCCAGAGCTTCAAGCAGAGCCACACAGCCTCAACCACTAAACACAAAGGTAGGGTCCTTGGAGGAGAAGGGCCTCCTGTGACTGCAGCTGGGCAGGACTGGGCTTGCCCTTCCATGTCGTCTCTCAAAACTAAGTGGGCTTTAAGACACCAGGTCCCTGAGCCCCCTCTGTGAGGCAGTTAACTACTGCGCTGTCCACGGAGTTAGCGACCGATGGGTGGAGCCACATTTGATGTTGCACCTGGCACCTGAATGGGACACAAGCCGGCTTTCCTCTCTCAGGACCAGCCAGCCTTGAGGGTTATACCTGCCTTCCAGACCTGTCCACTCTCAGCGCCCCTCCACACTCCCCACAGTTCTCAGGAAACCTCCATAATGGAGCTGGTGAGACGGTTGAGTGGGTGAAGTCCTTGCTTGGAAAGCATAAGGACCCGAGTTTGGGTGCCAAGAAGCCAAATGAAGCTGGATGTGGGTGCACATTTCTGAAATCTCACAACTCCTGCTATAAGCTGGGAGGCAGAGACCGGAGACTCCCCAGAACCTCATAGGCCAGCCGTCTCGGTGTCCCTGGATAGCAGTCAATAATTAAGAGCAGACCCTGCCTTGAACAAACTAGAAGGTGGGGACTGACAACCAAGGCTGTCTACTGACCTGCACACATGTCATGGCACATATACCTGTACACACACACACACATACACACACACACACACACACACGAGGGAAGGTGGAGAAAGAGAAGCAGAGAAAAAGAGAGGTTGATTTTTAAATGCACCCTATTAGCACTCATGAAGAAAGGTCAGTGATGCGTCTGTCCCACAGGTGAGAAAAGTAAGACTGATGACATTCAACATGCTGCCTCTGCCCTCCCAGGGGGCGAGCACTGAAGTCAGGCTTTGAACCCACACGCATCTCTTCTCAGGGCGCACACACTCAGTTACTCAGCCCTGCCGCCTTTTTAGAGGCTGAGAGGCTTGGCAGGGCACAGGTCTCTCACTCAAAGGATCCTCTGTTCCTGTGTCTTTGTGGGTCTCTGGGACTCTCTTGGTCCCGTGTTAGAAGGTGACAGACCTCCAGAGAGCTGGTGCTTGACAGTCGATGCACCCAGCCAGGAAATGCTGGCCTGTCAGAGTCTGGACCAGTTGCCCTCAGAGTGGATGGAAGTCTCAGCCTCTCAAAGTCCTTGCTCCAAGCAGGTTGTATGTACCTGTATGCTCCCACCTAGAGACAAAGTAAGAGAGAGAGGGTAGGTTACCTTCTACACAGTCCTCTCCAGCAGCTGGAACTCCTGGAACGAGCAAGAGCTAAGAGAGGACACATTTAAGGACCCTCCTCCCCGCCCACTTGGTCCTCGGAGTCCTTCCCCAGGAAGTTCGCGTGACGAAGATAAAACAATATTCAAATGTGGGTGCAGCGTAATCCAGACCTCTGCTTCACACAAGTTTTCAAGGCTGTGTCTCGGGCTGTCTCTTTTGTTCTGTTCTGAAATGCAAGATGGGCCTGTGAAAGTTTGTGTGGGCTCTTAGCCAGCCCTCAAAAGAAGCCTGTGTTTGCCCTGGGCGTGGGGGCCACTGAGTAATTCAGCTTGGCATGGAGCTCATGCATTTCCTGCCCTTGCCAGATGCTGTTCCCTGAGTCCCCTGTTATGTAAGATCTACATCGGGTAAGCTGCAGTCACGCAGTTGTGTGCACAGCACCCAAAAAAGCAGAGAAATCACATCCCACTCTGTCGCCACCTTATGCACAGGGACGAGGGTCCCACTGAGGCACAGACACGACCTGCTGGTTGGAGATGTCTAAAGGCATCCCCAGTAGTAGGATCTGTTCCCTCAAAGATTAGTGGAGAACACGGCCAGGCCCCACCAGAACTGCCAGGAATTTCCTCTGTATCAACCTGGACGTCCCTTTCTGTGTGTTTAGCCAGTGTTCTCTGAGCCCCTGACCTGTGCCACACTGTGGTGTATAGGGTGACATGAAGCACCCCATCAACACAGCCCACAACTGCTCCTTCACGGGGCTCCCCGGCCTCTTTCTACCAGGCCCCTTCGCCCTCTTACCCACCTACTGTTCCTGCACCTCAGTTCTCTTAAAGGACAAGTTCCCACCATGGCTGTGAGCCACCAAACCTGTGTTCTTGATCTCCCCGAAATCTGCACATGCCATGGCTCTGCTCCAACGTGGTATCACATAGCAACACTTTGTCCTGTCAGTCTTTCCCTCCAGAGCAGCTATGCCTGCTGGCACCCTGTGTCTACAGTTATGGGTAATAAGATTATAATGGAGATGGAAATTTCTTCTGTCCGGTGGCTTTGTGCCATAGCAGCGGCTGCAGCAAGGCACAACACACACATTCCAGTAACTAACACCTGGTGCTAACCACCGACTTAGTGGCCTTTGCATTTGCTCTTCACCTCATCATAAAGGGTCCCTCTTTGATCACCACAAGGAAAGGAGAGGAGAAAGGAAAACAGCCTGCCACGTGAGGCCAGCAGCTACCCATGCATACCGTGGTTACCACATTTTTTCCTCTTCTTGGCCTAATTTTGTGCTATTTTGTTCATGGTGGCCCTGGAGCAGTGGCTGAGCTGTGTAGTAGGTCTACACCAGCTCTGTCTGTTTAAGTGTGTTTTATGCTATCTACACAGAGGCAAAATTGCCTGCTGAGAACATACCCTTGAAGTTAATTAACACAGCAGTCTTATGCTGGCTGCTACCTGCCTCCCTCTCTGGCCCTCCCTCACCAAACAGAACTAGATCTGCTATGGGCTGGAAATCTGAGAAGTGAACACTTAGTAAACATCTGCTAAATGGTGAAATAAAGAAAACACAAATTTCAAAACACCATGAAAAGTAGTAATGATGGGGGTGTGCATTAGTGATTGATGGGAGTGTGCATTGGTGATTGATTGGGGGTGTGCATTAGTGATTGATGGGGGTGTGCATTAGTGATGGGGTGTACATTAGTGATTGATGGGGTGTGCATTAGTGATTGATGGGGTGTGCATTAGTGATTGATGGGGTGTGCATCAGTGATTGATAGGGGTGTGCATTAGTGATTTATGGGGGTGTGCTTTAGTGATGGGGTGTACATTAGTGATTGATGGGGGTGTGCATTAGTGATTTATGGGGGTGTGCATTAGTGATTGATGGGGGTGTGCATTAGTGATTGATGGGGGTGTGCATTAGTGATGGGGTGTGCATTAGTGACGGGGTGTGCATTAGTGACGGGGTGTGCATTAGTGATGGGGTGTGCATTAGTGATGGGACGTGCATTAGTGATGGGGTGTACATTAGTGATTGATGGGGGTGTGCATTAGTGATGGGGTATGCATTAGTGATGGGGTGTGCATTAGTGATTGATGGGGGTGTGCATTAGTGATGGGGTGTGCATTAGTGATGGGGTGTGCATTTGTGATTGATGGGGGTGTGCATTTGAGATTGATGGGGATGTGCATTAGTGATTGATGGAGGTGTGCATTAGTGATGGGGGTATGCATCTGTGATGATGGGGTGTGCATCACACCCCTGGGCAGAGACAGGTCTTCAAACAAAGAACAGCCAGCCAAGGCAAGATACGGGAAGCAGAAGAGTGTGACTGCTAACAGTTGTCACCCATACAATTGATGCATCTGTGACCTGCAGGAGGTGAGGAGAGGGACCACACTCCGGAGCCCTGTGGACTGGGTTAGGCATGGCTGGGCAGCAGCAGGCAGCTGGTCAGATGGACACATCTGGTAATTGTTTGGTTTTGCCTCTGTCGTGATCGATGACGATGGTATCTTGCTACTGCATGACGTAGGTCAGATAGCCTCGGAGACATTTAAATTGATGAAGAACAAAGTCTCCAGGGTTGTTTCCTCTTCTTTTTTTTGGTTAAAAAAATTGTCTTAGGGATGAATGTGGCTGAACAGTAGAGTGCTTGCCCAGTATGGAGCATTATAGAAAAGGAATGTTCCAGTTCTGGAATAGCTTGATTGTAATAGAAACTCTTACAGATGCCTGCTGTTCAATGCTAATGTTTGTTTTGCAAGCCCTGATAATCCATTCATAATACCTGCTTCCAGTTTTCCTTGCCCTGGCTGCTAGGCCACCACCAGTCTGCTCATCCTGGCCACTTACACTCCCATGATACCTCCTCAAACACACTAGTTGGACTTTTGCTGGTGAAAGCCTGTCTCTCTTCCCACTTGACATTTATCACTGCCCTTTGTTGCTTCCTGGGAGAAAACGCAATCTTTGAGTCCCTGAAGGTTTGACCTTGGCTACAACAATCCCTGGGCTACAGCCCTTGACCTGACTTAAGATAATTTAGCTTATGTTGGTATATTAGCCTTCTGTCTATGAAGGACCATCTGTATATGTGAGTATCAGTCATGAGTTAGAAAAGTCCCTGGAATCAGAATAAGCAAGCAAGACCCGTGGTGAGAACCTCACACACCCCACAGACACTTGAAGCTTCAAGTCAGACAGGAAAGAACTTCTCTGGTGTAACCAGAGAGGCAGAGAGTATATATGAACACTGAGACCACTCCTCACTCTAGCCACCCACCTACAGTAGGATAAGCACAGGCCTGGCAGGCACACAGGTAAGTGGAAACTCAGCTACTGCTTGTTTGAGGGTCGACCGCAAGGACAGCAGGAACTGCCAGCCCAGGCAAGTCACTGCAGAAGCCAGAGTTGGCGGGGCCCCACGCCAAGCCATGGCTGAGTAGGCAGCCACCTTGGCATGGCTGCTCTCCCAGCTTAATAGGTTCGGGAGCCATGATTTTTCAAGATTGGTGGGATGCAGGGGTTCCAAGGCTGGACCTGCTATTATGGTTTGAGTGTGAAATGTCACCAACAGGCTTGTGCGTTTGAATATTTGGTCTCCGTCATGAAGTTTGGGGAAATAGAGGAAGTTTTAGGTCTTGGGATCTATCTGGTAGATGAAAGCCACAAGGGATGAATCTTTGAAGGTTGTATTCATTTCTGGTCCTGCTTTCCAGGTCTAGCTGCGGTGTGACTGTGCCACCTTCCCAGACCACAGACAATGTCACTTCTGCCACCATACCCTCCCCTCAAGGATGTGAGGCAAAATCCCTCTGTAACCACGACTCAGAATTCATCCCTTCTCCTTCAGATTTCTTACAAACGTTGGCACAGCAATGAGAAAAGTAACTCCAGCCACACAAAGATACCCTGGCTGTCCCTCCACAGGTAAACAGGGTGAGAGGCTCTGGTGCCAAGGACTCAGCAGACATCCTTGTCAGAATGGAAAAGGTACCAAGGAAAGTGCTGATGTGAAGGTGGGAGTCCCTTGCATGGTCTTGGAGAATGTAAAGTGGTACAGCCCCTTTGGGAAACAGTGTGGCTGTTCCTCTGAGAGCAACATAGGTGGCTATCATGTGACCCACCCGGCCCATGGCTGAATATGCACACAAGAGAAAAGAGAACATGTGTCTACAGACAGCCTGCCCAGGAACGTTCACAGCACGGTTACTCCTGAAGCTCAAAGTGGGTACCACCCAAATGCCCAAGAGTCATGGGTGGACAAACAGCATGGGACACACCCCTCCAGTGAACCCAGCCCCAAAAAGGAATGAAGAATGGACACAGGACCCAGCACAAATGAACCTTAAACTATAGCATCAAGTGAAAGGGAGCCAGATGCACAAGTCCACATGCCTCATGGTTCTCTTACAGGAAATGCTTGGAGACAGCAAATTCACAGAGACACAAAGGACGCAAAAAGTGGTTGGCAGAGCCTGGAGAGGCAGAGAGGCTAACGGGCATGTGTTTAAACATATTTCATGGTGCAATCGTTTTTATCAAAACATCAGGAAGAACAGGAGGATGGGTGGATTGTGGTATTATTATATTATTAAAAGAACTGAGAAAATTAATTACCTACTATAAACAAGTAAATTATGTTGTGTGTCTTAGTCAGTGTTCTCTTTCTGTGAAGAGACATCATGGCCACAGCAACTCTTTTCTTAAAAGAAAGAAAGAAAGAAAGAAAGAAAGAAAGAAAGAAAGAAAGAAAGAAAGAAAGAAAGAAAGAAAGAACTTATTTATTATATGTAAGTACACTGTAGCTGTCTTCAGACACCCCAGAAGAGGGCATCAGATCTCATTACAGATGGTTGTGAGCCACCATGTGGTTGCTGGGATTTGAACTCAAGAACCTTCAGAAGAGCAGTCGGTGCTCCTAACAGCTAAGCCAGCAACTCTTATTAAAGAAAGTATTTAAATGGAGCTTGCTTACAGTATTAGAGCTTTAGTTCATTGTCATTGTGGTGGGAAGCATGGTGGCATGGTGCTGGAGAGGTAGCTCGGCTCTACATTTGGATCTGCAGGCAGCAGGAAGAGACAAAGCCATTGGGCCTGGCTTTGGCTTTTGGAACCTCAAAGTCCACCCTGGACCCCTGACCCCTGACCCTTCCTTCCCCCCCACACATACCCCGTGACACACTTCTTCCAACAAAGCCACACCCTACTGCAACAAGGCCACACCTCCTAATCTTTCTCAAGTAGTGCCACTTTCTGACGGCTAAGCATTCAGATATATGGGGAGCATTCCTATTCAAACCTCCACAGCGTGTGAATTACATTCTTATAGTTTTATTTTTTTTCTTTTAAGTTTTTACTTACTTATTTTTTTCTTTTGCAGAGCTAGGGATGAGAACTAAGGCCTTGCCCAACTGTCGCCCTGTTCCAAACTAGTTTATGGTTTGTGGGGCTGCTCTGCACAGCTGTCCTTAAGTGAGGGCTGCACGAACCAGCCAATGAGGAGGGTGCAGGCAGAGAGACTGTGTGGTAGGAGTCTGACAGCAGGACCTCACCCAGCGTGTCCCTGTCAACATGAGCAGTGAGGTTGTATAGTGTTCGTGTATGTGTATCCTTGATGATGTGTGTCCATAGGGGTGAAGACACTTTTCTCTTCCCCAACCCCAAGGCTCTCTGAGGCACCTTCCAGCCAGCTAGAGGTCATTTCCAGATGTGGCACCAGTGGTGGAACTTGCTGATCTGAGTCTGTTGGGACTGAGGTGGGGATGTTGAAGGTGGGAGAGATGGTCTTCAAGCAACCCCTGTAGGACTTCCAATCTGAGTTTAACCCTCCTTGGTTCCCTCCAATTCCCACAGTCAGCAGGTGGGGTCCCAGCCAACAGCTAAGCCCCTTCACCTTGTGTGCGTGTGTGTGTGTGTGCGTGTGTGTGTGCGTGTGTATGTGTGTGTGTGTGCGTGTGTGTGCGCGCGTGTGTGTGTGTGTGTGTGCGTGTGTGTGCATGTGCG
>NC_034603.1:29214527-29247027 GCF_900095145.1 Mus pahari | reverse complement strand
GGACTGGAGAGATGACTCAGTAGTTAGGAGCACTGACTGCTCTTCCGAAGATCCTGAGTTCAAATCCCAGCAACCACATGGCTTACAACCATCTGTAATGCGACCTGATGTCCTCTTCTGGTGCATCCGAAGACAGCTACAGTGTACTTAATAATAAATCTGTAGGCCAAAGCGAGCAGGGCTGACTGGAGCAAGTAAAGGTCCTGAATTCAAATACCCACCAACCTCATGATGTCTCGCAACCATCAGTACAGCTACAGTGCACTCATATACAATAAATAAATAAATAAATCTTTAAAGAATTTATCTCCCATAGGAAATGAGGGGATTTCTTTCTGGTAGTCAGAGAGTTCACTGTACTCATGGCATGTAATAATGCCACCTCCTCTTGCTGTGTCTTTGCTGTATGACAGGGACTGTTCTGACCGCACTAACTTATTCAATCTTCACAACCACGAATGAGCTATGAACGTTATACAGGGGGGGCCTGGCACAGGATGGCTGTAATTGGCCGAGGCCACACACCCAGGCGATTCCACCTCAGTGTCCCCCTTGAAGAGCTTCTGCTGAACTTGTTCCCTCCAAGTCTTCAAGCCAGTTGGCAGAGCGTCGAGTCTATTTCCCCTAAAATTCTTTTGCTACCTCCTGGATCTGTGCTTACAGCTCATGTCTCAGGCCTCCCTGTACGTGTTAGCTTAGTCCTTCTGCCTGCACCATGGACAGTTTGGCATCACGCACCAGGTGGCTGCCGTTCTCCTTATCAACGTGGATGCGAGTGAAGACTTCCTTTCTCTCTTACTAGGTTTTGTTTTGATCCTTTTGTGCTCCTTTCTCCTCTCCTTTGGAACTTAAACTATATCAGTCTTTTCGTCTTTTTGCTTTTCCTTCTTATTCCAATTGAAAAGGTATCTAACTCTAATTTTTCCACCAAATATAGTTTTTGCTATGTCCCAGAATGAAGAGTTTTTGCTTTAATTGTTTTCCCAATGTTTTTCAAGTTTTTAACATTTGTGTGTATACGCAGGAGGGAGATTTGCAGGGGCTATACACGTGCCGTGCACGGGGTGGGTATGAGGGTCAAAGGACAGCTTGTGGGAGCTGGGAGTTGAGGCAGTGTATTGGTTAATAAAATGTAATTTAAAAATTAGTATAGAGGTTGCTTATCTCTAGCTCAAACCAGATGGATTCCTTCACTGGACAAGTGAAGTGTTTAGTGGGTGATCTTTGGATATCAGGGGCCCAAAACTCTATTTTCTGATCATGTTCACTCGCAATGTCCTGTGTCATCTCTCATCATGCCATCTCAACTCTCCTCACGCTGTGGCTTTTTACCGTGTTAGCAAAGCAAGAGTAAGTGCATGCTGTATTAGCAACACATGTTCATTGTCTCAACTACTCAGCGCATTTCCAGGGAGCCCTCTGTCAGAAGTCTTGGGCAATCCTCCAAGCACCAGAGTGCATAAAGGAGCCAACCTATGGGAGAGAAAACGCCAAGCTTCCCCAGGCAGAGAACAAAGAGGTGGAGCATTTATGGCCTCTTCAGGGTGGGCAGGGACCCCGACTGCACGCTACCATGTGGAGAGGTGGTATCTGATGGTGTCCGCTTATTTGTGTGTTCTCATCATGCCTTCTTAAGTCTCCCCCTCAGACTGTGATTTTTTTTTACCATGTTAGCAAGGCCAGGGTCACTGCAGACTGTGCTAGTGACAGTTTTATGCATGTGTCATCCCTTACCACCTGGAAAGTGCTCCTTATCACCAGAGACAGCCCCTAACCGGGCCAGGAAACGGGCAGATTGCTCTCTTGCCCCTGGGTTTGGCTTTACTGATGTGCTTCCCTTGGCAGCGGCTTCTTGGCATCTCCACCGCCCACAGAACATTTGAAGGCTGAGCTGGCCCACTGTCCTCCTGTCTGTACGTATGTTGTCTTCATCTCACAGTCTTAAGGAAGTCCACATTTCAGTTTAATCTCCTAGCATGTACACAAGCCTCAAGAGATTGAGGGCAAGCTAGGATGTCTCAGATGTTGAACAGGGTCAGTGGTGGGAGGCTCCTCCATGTATGTTTGCTGTTGTTTTAAATTGAATTATTTTATTTTATATTTAATCTAGACCCGCAGGTCCTTCTTCAGTGACAGGGTGGTGAGAGAATGGACAAGGGTCAGAAGATAAGAGATAGGTAAGTTTGCGATCAGGAGGCTTGTACAACCTATTACTTGTGCCAAGTCTGTTCATTAAGGTACAGCATCTTACTATTCCCAGGAGAGAAATGAGACAGAGTCAGCGGGGACTATAATACAGTGGGACTAATTCGCCAGAGGTTCAGGCAATGGCAAAGTTAGGATATCTCAGGAGCATTACAGACCAAACACACAGCAGCAGCCTTGAGACTGAAACTCCAGTCTCTTCAGCAGGGAGCCCACATTCCCAGGAGCTGAAACTTTGACTCCTTTGAGACCCTGAACCCCAGCCCTAGACTAACCTTGCCGATCTGCCCCTGGGCAAAGACACAGATCTAGGGTCTTTTTGTCCTTTGATCAGGGCCTCTGAGAGAGCCTTGGATTGGTCTGGCTCTAAATATATGTTCTCCGATTGTATCATGTGTATGGTATGCCTATGTTATGTCCTAGGTCCACGGGAAACCCAGCCGAGTACAAGAATTGCAAAGTCTGCTGCAACTTGCAAGAGTCTTTTATTTACAAGTTCAAACTCAGTTTGTCCCCCTAGCACTCACTGCGCGAATGCTGGCAAGCCACCCTGAGTCCAGGGAACATTGGGTTTATATACAGTATAGGAATAGTGTGAATATTTACAGAAAAGCGGAGTAGAGGGTGGAATAGTGCTGAAGCAGGAGGGGGTTAATGGGTGTCTGTTGAAGGACCTTCACACAGATTCATTCCTGGACAACCGTTAAACCTGAGACACATGGGATAAAGACCAGGGCCAACATTTTTGAGCCAAGTTTGACGCAAGCTTTAATTAAATACTGGACAGGATGGTGAACTCTGGCCAGGACCATCCCAGGGTTCCCAGCAAATGGTGATGAAGCTCATTTTACAAAGGCTTAAAAAGGCACACCCCTAAGGACACTGTATTTCCCAAAAATTCTAATCAGGGGCGAGCATACTTCCTGATGTATTTCCTGCCCATGGACTTCAGGCCTACATATGGTCAAGCACACCAGGAGCTGTTGAGTTAAATAAACTCGTTTAGGGGATTGAAATATGTGGATTTTTTTCTCCCTTAAACAGTGCCTCCAGCATCTCGGAAAGTGTCTGTCCTAGGGCAAGGGGCTTACAGGTCAGAGGCGTTATTGTTTCATGGATCTCTGAGGCACAATAATTAAAATGTACAACCACCTGTGGCCCTGCCTGGCTATAGTATAGACTTATGGAATGAAAAGGGGAAAGGACTATGGTTTTTGGTCAGGTCTCATTTGTAAATGGTGTCCTGGCTGTTTGGTTTTATTCTTTGGAAAGCTGGTGGCAAACTGTTTCTCACAGTCAAGACTTTAGTTTCTTTTGTGCTTTTGGTGCCAATTTGTGAAGAAATCTTGAAAAGAAGCCAAAGGAATTCACAGAGGTGTGGCCAGATTAGAGGTTCCACTCTGCAGCACGGCAGCTGTAATCAAAGGCAGAATCTCTCTCTCTCTCTCTCTCTCTCTCTCTCTCTCTCTCTCTCTCTCTCTCTCTCTCTGTGTGTGTGTGTGTGTGTGTGTGTGTGTGCACCTAAGAAGACCTTTCAGGGAATCTGACAGAGTCCTGAAGAGCCCCAACAATCAGGCCAAGTAGTGCTGCCCTCAGCCTTGGTCAAAGAAGCTTTTGTTAGCAGAGGCAGCCATCAACAGTTCGACTCAGGACTGGCAAAAGTGCTGAGACTGAGTGACTGCTGGGTGCTCGCCTCCACAGCTCAGTAGACATCAGGAAAACGGGTGGAAAGAATGTAAGAGGCAGAAGATGGGAAGAGAGCTGTGGAACACTGCCTTCTAGACATGTCATGGCGGGCATGCTCATAAACTCGCAGCAGCGGCCTCCTGCACACATCAGCGTTCAACAACATAATGTAAGGATACACATATGGCCCCACCTGAACCCCAGATGAGCTACAGGCAGCTGATGGTTGCTGGAGTGGAAGTGGGGGGGGATGGTATTCTTTGGTGGCGGTGCCTCTGGTAAGTTGCCCTTGCTCAAGTAAATAATCCCCAAGCTCCTGCAGTCAACGTTAATTAAATGTACTCTCTCTCTCTCTCTCTCTCTCTCTCTCTCTCTCTCTCTCTCTCTCGCACACGCACACGCACACTCACACACACACACACACACACACACAAGCACACAAAAAAGGAAAAGGATATTTTTGTAAGATGAGAAAATGGGGGCAATGTGACCAGAGGACTACATGTGTGTGTGTTAACATATGTGTACGGAAATGTTCAAGATCATAAGTAAGTTTTTAAAGTCTTGTGGAGACCAGGTACACTCAGAAGGCTTGTCATTTGCTAAGTAATTGTTTGGTTATGTGACAAGAAAGTTTGCTTTGCTGGCAGAACACTTTATTTGCGTTTCTGAGTGGCCCGGCTTGCATTCATGACTTCAGATTTTTGATGTAATCTTTGTCTCCCTGCTTGGTTCCTGACCAGCCCTTTGGACTCTCTCGGTATGAAGGAGAGACCATTAATAAGAGGCCAGAAAATGGGCCAGCCTCCCTCTGGGGAATCTTCCCAAGCAGGTCCAGGAATCCCAGATCATTAGCTTCTGAAGTCATAGCCTGACTCCACAGAGCTACAAAGTTTCCCAAACCTAGGGAAAGAGATCCTTTTCTGCGTACAGAGGCACACAGAACACCAGATAAACAGATCACTCCATACCGACTAAGGGGACAAGCCACCAGGAGTGCACTAGCAGTTGTAAACACACACATACTGGGCACAGCTATACTCACTTTCATATAGTAGCTATTAACCCCACAGATTATCCCCAATGTAGTTAGAGTTGCTGACTTCAGCATCACACTCTTGGAAATAAATAGATCATCACAACAACAACAACAACAACAACAACAACAACAAAGAAACAGAAAAGTGCTGGAGTTAAATGGCATCAGAGGCTAAAAGGACCTAACTGTCAGCTATAGAACATTCCGTCCAAAAATACAGGGTTCCCATTCTTTTCAATAATCCCACCGAGTGCAATGGGATCAAGCTAGAAATCTGCAGCAAGAGAAAAGCTGCGGAACGTGCAATGGCCCGTGGACATTAAACCAGACACTATTAAATGATGAATGGCTTATCAAAAAAATTAAAGTTATACATATTTCTAGAATTGAATGAAAACAAAAACACAGCACATTCAAACTTGAGGATACAAAAAAGTCCCCAAAACCCTGCAGTCTTAAAAGGAAGTTCATACTTACAAGTGCCTACATTTTAAAAATTCAGGGAGAGCTAAAATAAATAATTTAATGGTGCATACAAGTCACATAAATGATGAAAAGACTTTTTAACAAAAATCTAATATTTCTTCATGAGATAAGCCCTTACTGGGGCTTACATAACATACATCAGCACAGCCAGCATTACAGTAACTGGGAGAAAATTGTAAGTGTTTAGACAACAATCAGGAGCGAGACAAGGGTGTCTATTTTCTCCACCCTTATTCAAGACAATGCTTGAACAGTCTCAGCTGAAGCAATAAGAGAAACAAACACCAGGGATATAAGTGTAAAGGAGGGCGTCTGAGAATCCTCATTTGTAATCCATAGTTGGTGCAATCTCTATCATGGTACCAATGACGTTATTTACAGAAATTAAAAAAAAAATCCTAAAATCCATTTGTAAGCCACAAATTACCTTGGATCACCTAAGCCATCCTGAGCTGGAGCAGAGCTGGAGAACTGGCTCTGGCAGTGCAGAAAAAGGGGAAGCTGGTGTGCTGACCAGCTCAGCTACCACCCAGGCCCAGAGCCAGGGCTCTGAGTCGGCCCATCCCAGAATCTATATCTTCTACAAACGGTTGGGACACATGAAAGGGGCCAGTCTCGATGATTCAAAGCTGCAGGATCTCCATGACACAGGATCTCCATGACACAGGGCGACAACAGGATAACTGGGAGGTGTCCAGGTGAGGATCCGGTATTGATGGTGTCACGGAAGCCAGAGACCTCAAACCAGGTCAATGACTCCTTGCAGTGAACATTTGCAAGTGAAGATGTGTGGACAGAGTGGGACACACTGTGACACACTGCAGCTTTCATGGTGAGATATTTTCTATTCTTTGGGGTTGTTTAGGTGTTATTTGGGTGGGGGGAGGTTGTAAGAGTGAAGGGCGGATATGAGGGGACAGGGAACTGAGTGGGACTGGGGTGCAAGATGTGAAACTCACAAAGAATCAATAAAAGTAAAAAAAAAAGGAAGAAGGAAAGAAGAAAAGGAAATCGACTCATAATTACACACAGTAAATGCTATTTAAAACTGAAAATGCTATGAAGGTTGGGCTAACACCTTAACAGCTCATGAGATGGTAATTTTTGGCGCATGTTCTGGGAGGAGCTACTATTAAAGTTGACCCCTCTCCTGGTGACGACTTCTACTGAATGTCTTTTTTATTTGTTTGTTTGTTTGTTTTTTGAGACAGGGTTTCTCTGTGTAGCCCTGGCTGTCTTGGAACTCACTCTGTAGACCAGGCTGGCCTCCAACTCAGAAATCCTCCTGCCTCTGCCTGCCTGAGTGCTGGGGTTAAAGGCATGTGCCACCACCGCCCAGCTTTGAATGTCACTTTTATCTTGATCTGGGTGCTTTGCGTCTTCCACTGGGTTCCAGTACGTCGATTAAAATCTGCTAATAGATTTTAAAAAGAGCTTTTCTAGGTGAATACTGTGCTTCTGGTAGCTCCTGCACAGTGGGCCTGCAGCTTCTCTTCCCTTTCATTCATTCCTGGGATGTCAAAATGTTTGTTTCACCCTAACCCTTAGACTCTCAAAAAGCAGTTATTTTCCTTTCTAACAAGAATGCCCCTTTACATCCACTCTGAGATGCCATCTCATGACACAGTAGGCTGTAAACTTCCCCTCCAATTACTCTTTTGGCATAATTTAGAAAACGACTCTGAAGATTCCCCACATGCAAGGCACTGTGACCTTCTCACTTAGCTGTGAGGATGTCATATGACCATCTAGACTTGTACACTAGCCTGTCTGTCTCCATAAGCTTAGCCCCAGATGCCATTTTGGTGCACACTCAAGCACCCACTCACCCTTGAGCTTCTCCACAGCCTCCATGCCTCCACCTGGCAATTCTGCTCCCACTTCCTCCCCTTTAACATCTCCATCTCCCTCTCTCGCTCTCCTCCTCACATATTCACTTTAGAATTTCATATATGGGACCGAGGAGACAATTCTCCTCAGAGGACTTCCTTCCCCTTCATGGGATGGTTAAGGGGGACGTTGGTACCATGTGGTTACAGGTCCCCTTCTCTGTGTCTCAGCGGTCCCAAATACAATCCGATGTGGTCATTTAGCCAGAATCCCTATATTTTCTTTCAGGAATTCAGAAGACCCACTGTGACTTTTGGCCTAACATGACAAGATGATCTGTATCGTCCCCACCACCTGCTGCACACATAAGAAACCCTGAGACTGATCTTTAGTGTTGATGGGTTCGTACCTGCAATCAAGTTACAGCCAAGCCAAGCTCCTCTGGTTGCCTGATTTGGAACCTCACTGATCATATCAAACCACGGACATAGGAAGTGATGGGGAAGGACCCGCCAAGTCCATTTTAAAGGCCACTACTGTGTAACAGGTTGTAGGGATAACACAGGGAATCCAGACTCAGACCAGCCTGGATGCACATTTTATAAGACAACCCTCTTCAGATTTTAAACAAAAGCTTCAAATATCACGTCAGTGACCCTAAGACTCTCTTCCCACTTCATTAGGCATGGCCTTCAATGTCTATAAGAGACCCCCCCCCCCCCGAGAGTGAGAAGGGTCAGATGGAAGTGGAAAGAGATAAACAGTGAGCACGGGATGCTTCTGTAGCAACTGTCATGCCCTGTGCATCTCAGGAGGTCCTAGAGCGCCATCTAGTGTCTGTGTGCTTCATTCTCTCAGAGTGGAGCAGGCCAAGTCCAAGGACAACATCCTCTGGCTGTGGTCCACCAAGAATGCCCAAAGTCCCATGATAGTCTAACAGATAAGAAGGAAGTTTCAGAGCCATACAAAGAACAAAGAACAGATTACAAAGGGATACTCACAGAACCTTGTGTACTTCACAAGAGAAACACTTAGGCCTCTGGGATGGCTCAGACGGTAAAGGAGCTTGCCGCCAAACCCGACAGCCTGAGTTTGATGGTGACAAGAGAGAACTAATTCCCACATCCCCTGACTCGTGGTGTGTGTGTGTGTGTGTGTGTGTGTGTTGGCATGTGCATCCACGTGTACCCAAATATACAATAACAACTTTTAAAACCTTTTAAAAGGGAGCTCTCATGAGATCATGTCTAATCTGCAAAGTAGGGGACCACTGGAAGGGGGAATCTCTCTCTCCTCCCTTGTGTGGTAAGGCTGGCCTCCATCTAAGGCCCCCACACTCTGGTCAAATGTAGCTCAGCAACACAGCACTTACCTATCATGTGTGAGGTTCTAGATTTGATCTATAGAAATGGAAGATGGGGGGAGAAGGAGGAGGAGGAGAAAGAGAGGAGAATGGGGGAGGAAGGGAGGGAAGAGGAGGAGGGAGAAGGGGGAGGAGGAAGCAACAAAAGATGAACGATGAGTTGATTGGTGTCTAAGCTTAGTGATTGACTATATTTTTTTCTATATATTTTTTGAAGTGCTGAAGCTAGAACCCAGGACCTCACTCATGCCAAGCAAATACTTTGCCGGTAAGCCATGCCCTAGAAAAGATGCTTAAAAGGCTATTTCATCTGGAAAGAGATTCAAATATGTACTTCTTAAGATTTATTTTGTTTTAATTATAATTAGGTATGTGCCTGTCTCTCTATGTACAGGTATCCCTGGAGGACAGAGGTGCCAGATCCACTTGGAGCCATCTCTCCAGGCATAAGTATACATCTCGCCATGAAAAGATGTTCTCAGCATCAATTTGAAAGGACAACTGTTGCGACAGTTGCTCAAAGGAGCAAAGTACAGAAATGTTTTTGTTTTTAAAAAGGGTTTTTTTAAAAAATTATTGTGTATTTGGGTGGACATAGGTGCACATGCCACCACACACATGTGAGAGTCAGAGGACTTGGGAATTGGCTCTATTCTGCCACCAAGTGGGCCCCAGGCATCAAACTCAGGCTGTTGGGTTTGGCCGCAAGCTCCTTTACCCTCTGAGCCATCCTGAAGGCCTAGTGTTTCTCTTGTGAAGTACACAAGGTTCTGTGAGTAACCCTCTGTAATCTGTTCTTTGTTCTTTCTATGGCTTGAACACTTTCTTCCTCTCTGTTAGACTATCAACAACACACTGTTGCCAGTTCTAACAAAATCCACCAAGGACAAGCAACACATACAGAGACAGTGTTTCAACTTCTGCACTGCAAGTGAGACACCTTAATGAGAAAACCCAGGTCTCCAAAATGAGCAAAGACTTAGGAGGATCCGTTCAGTGCTGGGCACATGGGGGGAGGGGCACTACAACAAACAACCAACAAACAAAACAATAAGCAGCGCAGGGAGAGGCGGGGGCTCTGCAGGACCAAAGGATGCCGTGTGTGGGAAATCTTAAATGAAGCAGTGCTTCTTTTTCTTGATAGACTTAGTCACACAGGATTTGTGGATGGGGAGTTAACATGGTCCTGAGCTGAGAAGTGGACCCGGGTCCCGTTTCCTCAGAAACTACAAAGTAAGAGCAAATGTGGGGTGGTCTATTGGAGAACCCCTTATCTGAAGCTCCATGTGGTCCCCTCTCAGCTTCAAGAACCTTTTTATGGCTTCACTGACAGGTCAGCCATCAAGCTTTCTGTGAACCCAGGATTTTGAAGATCAGTGTGTTTCTATAGAGATCTGGTTCAAAGCAGTTCTGTAGGTTCACAGTCTCATAAAGCACTGTTGAGTGAGCACAGCCTTTGGGAGTGGTTTCCAAGGCAATGCTGGTTTTGAAGCTAGCAGGCACCGCATGGACAGTTGGTCCAGAAGTCCTAAGACCCTCCCATACATCTCCTTGTATCATGGTCCTTCAGTCATGTGTGCCACCAGGTTGCCTTGTTTTCCCTTGAGAAAACTCAGTGACATCAAGATGGACTTATTCTCCTCAGACCCACACAAGACTAAAGCTGGAAGCTATGGAGGTAAAGGGTCATCTGTCAAGAACTTTGTGACAACTCAGAAGAGGGTTCTCCATGAATCTCATGAATTACTAACCTCATGAATATGCACAAGTTTCTGTAACAACATCACCTCTAACATTCTTTAAAGCTGCAACAATTAAAAGGTAATGCCCACAAATAGCATCTCATTGTGATGCTGCCCCCCTGCCTTTGATCCCTGTCTTAGTCAGTGTTCTATTGCTGCAAAGAGACACCATGACTGCAGCAACTCATAAAGGAAAACATTTGCCAGGCGTGGTGGTGCACGCCTTTAATCCCAGCACTCGGGAGGCAGAGGCAGGTGGATTTCTGAGTTCGAGGCCAGCCTGGTCTACAGAGTGAGTTCCAGGACAGCCAGGACTACACAGAGAAACCCTGTCTCGAAAGAAAAAGTAAAACCAAATAAATAAATAAATAAAGGGAAACATTTAACCGGGGCTGGCTTACAGTTTAGAGATTTAGTCCATTGTCCTTATGGTGGGAAGCAGGGTGGCATGCAGGCAGACATAGTGCTGGAGAGGTCGCTGAGAGTTCTACATCCAGATTGGCAGGCAGCAGGAAGAGAGAGCCAGCCACACTGGGCTTGGCTTGAGCATTTGAAACATCAAAGCCTGCCCCCAGTGACAAACTTCCCCCAACAAGGTCATGACTCCTAATAGTGCCACTCCCTATGAGCCTATGGCAGCCATTTTCTTTCAAACTACAACCCTTTCCAAGATCAATGATCTCTGCATCTAAGTAACCACCAGTCCTTTTTGTTCTTTTGTTTTGTTTTTGTTTTTGTTTTTTGTTTGTTTGTTTGTTTTGTTTTTTCAAGACAGGGTTTCTCTGTGTAGCGCTGGCTGTCCTGGAACTCACTTTGTAGACCAGGCTGGCCTCGAACTCAGAAATTCGCCTGCCTCTGTCGCCCAAGTGCTGGGATTAAAAGTGTGCGCCACCACTGCTCAGCTTTGTTTTTTTTTGTTTTGTTTTTTTGTTTTTTTTGATGCTGGGGCTCAAAACTAGGGCCTAATAACACCATGATATAACTGACCCCCCTCCCTGCCCCATCACCATTCTGGCTTTAAAACCTTCCCCTTGTTTCAGTTTCCTTGCCCACGTCCATCATTTCCTGTTACACGGGTGTCTCTGCTACTTCCAAACAGAAGGTCTTCGGAGAGTGTCCCTAGCTGTTTATTCAGGCTGGCGCCCTTCCCGATTGCTCTTGGCTGTAAGTGGTGTCAAGAGACACTTAGAAGCTGCTTCTCTAAGAACACCCTGCTCCCCACTCGAACCAACAAGCTCACTAAAAACATAATTTAAAACCCTGGTCCCTTGCCTTCATTCTGAGCCTGCCGCCTTTACTTTACGGCAGGCGCTTGCTCGGTTTCAATAGGATGTTAAACACTACAGGAGCCTCTCTCCACCTAACCCATCTCATTGCCCTCCTAGGCTGAAGGCAGTAATAAGCCATGGTCCTAAGCCTGAAGTCAGCTTGGATTTCGGGAAAAATAGAGTCTCTTAGGAACAGACCACCTGTCTTAGGGTTTTACCACTGAGAACAGACACCATGACCAGGGGAACTCTAATAAGGACATTTAACTGAGGCTGGCTTACAGATTCAGAAGTTCAGTGCATTATAATCATGGAGCGAATTCAGCAACATCCAGGAGGCATGGTGCAGGAGGAGCTGAGAGTTCTACATCTTCTGAAGACTGCTAGCTAGGAGGAGGGTCTTAAAGCCCACGCCCATAGTGACATACCTATTCCAACAAAGTCACACCGACCCCAACAGGGCCACACCTTCTAATAGTTCCACTTCCTGGGCCAAGCATATACCAACCATCACACCATCCCCTCAGAGAGGATGGTTATCCACAATAGCAAAGCTGTACCCCAGAGCAGGAATGATCATCTTGTAGGAACCACTGGTTTTCTCAGACAATGACAATAAGGAGTGGACTGGTAGTTTATTAGATCACCTTGGCAGACCAGAGCTGAGACAATGACCAACTGGGACTTTGTTGGGATCACCTAATCATCTGCATCTTTCCCTCTGCTCCAGCTCCTCCATTTAAACCCAAGACTCAGGTTGTATACTTTAGATGAGCTAAAGGATCCCTTTCGTTCCACTTATTGCATTTCTTTTCTCTGACTTCCATACATACTGTTCCTTTAGTTGGCAATAGTGGGAGGCAGAGCCATGCCCAGCTTCTGTCCCCAAACTCTAGTCCCAATGTCCATGTCAGACAGACAAACCAGGCTCACCACATGCTGTCAGTCTCAGTGTGTTCTTTTTTTTTTTTTTTTTTTTAAGATTTATTTATTTATTAGATGTAAGTACAACTGTAGCTGTCTTCAGACATTCCAGAAGAGGGCATCAGATTTCCTTATGGATGGTTGTGAGCCACCATGTGGTTGCTGGGATTTGAACTCAGGACCTTCGGAAGAGCAGTCAGTGCTCTTAACCACTGAGCCATCTCACCAGCCCTCTGTGTGTTCTTTATCATGAGCTAAATGAAAACACCAGGGTCCAGTGAGTTTGCACTGGAGACTGCAGAGATATCATAGATAGTTCATGAGCTGGCCATTCTGGATCCAGTGTCCCAATGTCCATGCTTGTGCCTGCAGATGTCCAAGAAGGGATGTGCTGGTCAGGTTGGCCTAGACTAGAGGCTACTTACAAAATGAGAAGAAAAGTCCACCTGAAAGAGAGGCTTGGAGGAACCCCTGAGTGTACATGGAAGCCTCATAGCATACTGGTGCATCTTAAGAGCCTCATGGAGCCTCCCAGCAGACTCTATACACTGTATGCCCATCTTGTAACTTGGAGATCCCAGGTTCTTGGCGGTGCTTGGTGGATCCCAGCCATCAACAAGGATCTGCCTGGGCTGTGGTTTGGTGCCCATAATGACTGAACTACTTGCCTGTCATGGTTTTTATGTCATGGATCTGATGGATCTCAAGGAGGAAATAGTTACACCAACTCAGTTCCTTGGACCAGGTATGAAAATCACCTGTCCATCCTCCTTATCATAGCTCCCAGCAGCTCATACGCAGAATGACAAGATCTGAAGATTTGCCAGTGTGTTCACCAGATGTCTGCCACACCCAACAACAGTAGTCAGTAGTTATATACGGTGCTTATTCTCTCCCTCATCTGTCTGTCACCCTTGTGAGGGAAGGGATGCTCAATCTCTTCCATATTGCTCTGGTGTTAGTGTTTGCGCTACACATGTGAGCTACAGATCGCTGGAAGTCTATTAGTGCAACTGGGGTCCTGAATGTTTATCATTATGTTTTTTAACATGTTCAGTCTTTCTGTTTTATTACTTGCTAATGGAAGAAACTATGTTGTTGTTGTTTGTTTGATCTTTGTTATTTCAAGACGGACTTTCTCTGTAGCCTTGGCTGTTCTGGAACTCATTTAGACCAGGTTGCCCTCAAACTCAGACATCCTGCCTGCCTCTGCCTCCCAAGTGCCGGGATTAATGGAAGACACATTTAACAGCCCTCTGGTCACCTGCCCTATGCATTCTAGCCACAATTACCTCTCTGTATTCTTTATTATTTTAAAATTACATTGTCTCGTGTGTGTGTGTGTGTGTGTGTGTGTGTGTGTGTGTTTAAGGCAAAGGAGAATTCTGGGGAGTTGGCTCTCTCCTTCCACCGTGCAGGTCCTAGGGATCAAACTGGGGTGGGGGTAGAGGTAGGGTTGTCAGGCTTGTGACAGACAACACAGAGTCCCATCTCTGTGTATTCTCAATGGCTTCCCAGTTGTGGTGGTTTAAATATGCTTGGCCCAGGGAATGGTACTTTTAGTAGGTGTGGCCTTGTTGGAGAAAGTGTGTCATTGTAGATGTGGGTTTTAAGACCCTTGTCCTAGCTCCCTGGAAGCCAGTCTTCTCCTAGTTGACTTCTGAACAAGAAATGGAACTCTCAGCTCCTTCTGCCACATGTGTGCCTGGATGCTGCCATGCTCCTGCCTTGATGATAATGGACTTAACCTCTGAACCTGTAAGCCAGCCCATTTAAATACTGTCGTCTTATGCGTTGCCTTGGTCATGGTGTCTCTTCACAGAAGTGAAACCCTAAATAAGACACCAGTTTACCCAAGACCTTGAGATCCTAGAGAAAGCCGAAAGGGGCTGATCCAGAGGCTCCTACTTTTGACCCACATATCACAAGCTTTTTTCCAAATGATAACCCACAGAGCCATTCGTTTGGTTTCTTTGTATCCTTTCTCTAGAAGCTCACAGCTTGGTACTTCCTGTTTTCCAGTGTTTTTTTTTTTTAACACGTATGGATGATTTGCCTACATGTATGTCTGTATACCACATGTGTGTATAATCGTGGGAACCAGAAGAAGGCATTGGGTCATCTGAACTAAAGTTACAGGTGGGTATTAGCAGCCGTGGAGAACCCAACTCAAGTCGTCTGCAAAAGCAGCAAGCACTCTTACCCACTGAGCCGTCTCACCAGCCCTCCACTCTTTCCTAGTGTTTAAAAGCCATTGTTTCTGGGTCAGGCCTGGTGGCACAGGTCTGTAATCTCAGCTTGGGAGGCTGAGCCAGGAGGATAGAACACTAGAGCCCAAGCTGGGTAACTAGTGAGAATTTGTCAGAAGATACAAAGTAAAAAGATGGTTTAGGAAGCAGCTCCCCTACAAAGCATCAATTAGCAGGCACAAAGCCTTGGGCTCAACCTCTGCTACTAGAAAAAGAAGCAAACAAGACCAAAATGAAACATCAAAAAAAAAAAAAAAAAAATTGCTTCTTGCTTTTTATCAGGTTTGTGTTGTTTCTCAGGCAGGAGTGAAAAATCTGTCCTGGTATCTGTTCTAGTTTCATTTCTGTGATAAAATATCCTGTACCAAAAACAAAACAAAACAAAACCAAAACAACAATAACCAAAAAAAGAAAAAGGAAAAAAAAAGAAATAAACATAGCTGAGGGGAGAATTTGATTTACAACTCCAAGTTATAGTCCGTGGTCCATCATTTTAGAGAAGGCAAGTCAGGAACTGAAGCAACTAGTCACATCACACTCATAGTCAAGGGAAAAGGAAGGAAAACACTCCTCTGCTTACTTGCTCTTGGCTAGCTTTCTTCTCTCATAACTGCCTAGGACATCGTGGTGCCACCCATGGTGGGCTGTGTCTTCCTCTGCCAACTAACAAGACAATCACCCACAAATATGCCCACGGGTCAAACAGCTCTATCCTTTTCCTTATTAAGATTCCCTTCCCAAATGATCAAGTTAACTGTTAAAACTAACCAACACTGATGTTGCTGGAGGGATGGCTCAGTGGTTAAGAGCTGCTGGGAGAGAGAGCTGCTCTTACAGAGAACCTGGGCTCAATTTCCAGCAGCCACATGGTGGCAGCTCAGGGTTTCAGAGAATCTGATGCCCCCTTATGGCACCCAGTGGTATACAGACACTATGCAGGATAAAACACATATCCATATAAAATACAAAATAAGCCTAACCAGTAGAAACCATATAGTTATTTTTTATATTTTTTTATTTTTTATTTTATTTATTTATTTATTTAAAAGATTTATTTATTTATTATATGTAAGTACACTGTAGCTGTCTTCAGACACTCCAGAAGAGGGAGTCAGATCTTGTTAAGGATGGTTGTGAGCCACCATGTGGTTGCTGGGATTTGAACTCTGCACCTTTGGAAGAGTAGTTGGGTGCTCTTTACCCGCTGAGCCATCTCACCAGCCCCTTATTTTTTATTTTTAAAGACATGGTTTCTGTGTGTATTTCTGGCTATCTTGGAATGTGCTCTATAGATCAGGCTGGCCTTAAACTTAGAGATCCCTCTGTGTCCTGAGTGCTAGGATTAAAATCATATGTCAACACTGAATGGTTTAAAACCTTCTAGTTATACTCAGTGGACTTGCCAACATGTTTACTGTGAAGTTAGCTGTTGGATTACTTCTATTTCTTTAACTTTTCCCACCTTTCTTGCCTTAACTTGGATTACATAGACATCGTTATCAATGGGTGTTAATTTATCAATTGACTTTTTAAAAGATTTATTTATGTGTATATGTTTGTGTGAGCATATGCCTTCAGAGCCCAGAGGAAGGCCTCAGATTCACTGAAGTGGGAGCCAGTTGTGAGCACCCGATTTGCTGGACCTGAACTCAGGACCCCCTGGAAGAGCAGGAAGCACTCATAACAGCCGAGCTTTCTTTCCTGTCTGTTTTATATTTTGTTGGGGGTTTAAGATTTATATTTTACTTTTAGTTATGTGTATGTCTGTGGGGAAGGGGTGCATTTGGGAGTGCAGGTGCTCAAAGGGTCAGGCATGGGTACCAGGAATCCAACTTGGGTCCTCTGCAAGAGCAGTTCACACTATTAGTCACTGAGCCTTCTCTGCAACCCTCTTCAGTTTTTCTGATCAGGGTCTTATGTAGCCCAGGCTGTCCTCAAAATCTTCATAACTATAAATGATTTTGAACTTCTGATGAGATTACAGGCATGCCTCACCATGTCCAGCTTCTCCATACTATTGAAACAATAGCAGGGACCCCTATGATTTCAGTAACTATTGGAGGGTAAATACCCAAGGACAGTGCAGAACGAGATATGACTGTGAAAATGAGGTAGAGAGTGGGAGGGAAGTTAAGGTGGATAAGCATAAAGAATAATTATCAGCTCAACTGTGTAAAGAAAACAACACAAGTGGGCAAAGTGTCAGGGAGCGGGGAGTTGGGATACTATTGGGATGCACAGATTTTAGAGAATGTTCCATCTATAGAAGGCTGTAATTTAGAAGTAAGAAACATCAGGTATGGCGACACGTGACTTTATTTTTATTATTTATTTATTTGAGGTTTCCGAGACAGGGTTTTTCTGTGTAGCCCTGGCTGCCCTGGAACTTGCATTGTAGATCAGAACTGCTGGTGGCAAAGGCCTTTCATCTCAGCACTCGGTAGGCAGGGGCAGGGGCAGGGGCAGGGGCAGGGGCAGGGGCAGGGGCAGGGGCAGGGGCAGGGGCATCTCTGTGAGGCCAGTTTGGTCTACTCAGTGAGTTCCAGCCAGAACTATACAGTGAAGAAAAATTAAAAATAAAAAGGAACAGGATGAGAGAATGAAAAGGCATAGAAATGTGAGTGGGAGGGGCCTGTGAGATGGGCCTGAGGGGTAAAGAATGCCTCATGGAAAACCAGATTGAGAAATGAGCGCTGTAAGACCCACAAAGCAATATACAAGAGAAAGCAAAACCAACATGGGACTTACATTTGAGTGGGATCTCCATAATAGAAGGCAGGAGACAAAGAGAACACCTACATTGCTGGCACAGCCTTGCTGAGTTGAAACAGAGTGTCCTCTCAGATCCGTCTGGATCTAGTAGGTTCCATGTGTGGTGCTATGGGGGAAGTATGCATGGGAGCCTTGGGCTCTGCAGCCTCAGTGTTACTGGAATTCTGCAGTGTGGTATGTAAGCACGTTCCTGGTAGTTCCTTCAACCCCCTGTGCTCCATGGTCCCTTCAGGTCCTCAATGTCTAGGTATGAGAGGGATGTTGACATATTTTTTGTGATATTTTATTGAGTTCTTATATCTACCACCATTCTTCACCCTTATTCCACCCTAATTCCTTCCAACTCACCCAACACTAGGTAGGAGAAAAAGAAGGTTAGAGGAGAAACGGGGTATGGACCTATTTATGCAACTTCCTGCTGATTAGGGTACTCAGGCTTCTTGGAGCAAGTCCAATCTTTGTAGTCAGGATATCCAATTTCTTCTTTTTGACCACTTGACAAACTGCAGCCAGCAACAACGACCAGTGCAGCGCAGGGCAGCACAGCATAACACAGCACAGTTGCTGCAGCAGCAACAACAACAGCAACAGTAGTAGCAGCAGCAGCAGCAGCAGCCACTACCTTCTCAGAGTTTGCTTGACCCCTCTTAGGGCTCTGGCGTTTACACCCTCTGAAAAGTTCCCAGAATTCCAATCATAAACTATCTGAACCTGGGCAAAAATCCCACCCCTCCTAGAGCACAAGACAAATCATAGTCACCTGCTGTGAAGCAGCCTCTTACACCACACTTGGGATTAAAACAAAAACATGTTCACATAACATAACTAGGTTTTTAAAGAAACCTATTCTCACTACAGGGAGGTCTCTTATACTTTCTCATTACAGAGCCTGTTCCTTGCATTTTCTGCTCAACCCTCCTGGGTAGCTGTATTTGGCAGGTCAGTATTGTGCCTATAACTAGATATTTCCAGTTCTTCCTTTCCCAAATACAACTCATTGTTTCCTTCGTGTAATGTTCTAGCTAAGACTTCTGGTATTGTAAGAGTGGAGGGCACAGCCACCTTTGTCTTGGTCCCAGTTGCAGTAGAAATGCTTCCAGGTCTCCCTTCATTTACTATGACGCTGGCTGTAGTTTTGCCTTGTGTGGCCTTTACTGACATGCGTCCTTTCCACTCCCATTGCTTCAGGACTGGGGGGGGGGGGGAGCAACGTTGGGTTTTACCAAAGTTTTTAAACATCTTTTGAAATGATTCTGTGATGTAGACACACATTGAGTCCACTTAAGTGATGGATTACATTGATTTGTGGATGTTGAGCGATTTCTGGAATGACTCCAACTTGGTTGTAGTGAATGATGTTTTTTTTGTTGTTGAGTTCTTGAATTTGGTTTGCAATTTTTTCTGATAATTCTTGTGTTTTTCATTGGGGAGATTGATTTATGATCTCTCTCTCTCTCTCTTTCTCTGTGTGTGTTTGTTTGTGTATGTGTGATTTAAGTGTGTCTTTACCTAGTTTTGAAATCACTATAACACTGGTTTTGTAAAAAGACTTTGGAAGTGTTCATTCCTTTTCTACTTTATGGGATAGTTTGAGAAGCCATGGTATTAATACTTTGAAGGTCATGTAGAATTTACCAGTGAGTTCATATGGGCCTGGACTGGTGTGGTACTCACAGTATGCAGCCTGGAGAAGGCAGAGCAAAGTCCCAAACCTGAGTCCTTAGCCCATGTTTCCTTTTGGGGCATCAGACTCCGTCCAGTTCACACCAGACTGAAAGCAGGGTCTGGGACGAATGCTGTGGTCGCTGGTCTCCTTTCTGGGTTCCTGGGCTCCAGGGATGTACAACTTAGACAGGAAGTCAGGAATGGGGATCTACAATCCATCTTTCCCCCTTGGGGTGTCTGCACCCCAGGCAGGAAGAGGAATGCAAAGCCCAGGAGGAACAGGATCCAGTCTATTGGGAAGGGAGGAAGAAGACAAAGATCTTCAGGAGTCTTAATGCCACAGCTCATCTATGTGAAGGCCTTCCGGGTGGTGGTCTTTAGTGAAACAGCTCTCTGAGACAATCTTAGCTTGTTCAGATTGCTTTATTAAGGGTAGATATGGACACACACACTTTATTCAGGTATACTTTTCAGGGTTCAGGGGGAATGAGAATATGCGTGAAGACAAGATCATTAGCTGAAAGCTAAGGCTATCTAGATACCTCATTAGCATGGAGAGGAACTCCAGGGGCTAAGGCTGAATGACCGCGGTCCTTTCAGTTGGTGGTCTCAGAGCAGGCAAGAGGACCTGGGAGGGGGCAGCTCCACTCCAACCATCTCAGATCTCAGATTTCTGGAGTTTGAGCATATCCTGGTAGTGCAGTCTTATATGCCCTACAGACTTCTTGTTTGCTTTTTAATTATTGCTTTTTTGTTTTTGGTTCAGTCCAATTCCAATTTGAATTTTTGAATTATTTCTTTCATCTTGGCTTAATTATGGTAAGCGGTATGTATCAAGAAATTCACCAATTCATTTTAGATTTTTGAATGTAGCAGAATCTGTGTCTGAAATTATTTATTTATTGTTGTGTATGTGTGTGCACGTATATAATAAGCATGCTGTGGCTTGCCAGTAGAGGTCAGTGACAACTTTGTGGAGTCAGTAATCTCTTTCACTTTTGAATGGGTTTCAGGGTCCATCTCCAGTTGCCAGCTTGTGTGCCAGGTGACTACCCACGGGTAGATTTATTTTTGGTGTTTTGACGATTCTTTATACTGATTTCTAGAGTAGCTGTACCAATTGGCACTCCCACTAACAGTGAACAAGGGTTCCTCTTTCTCTATGACCTGACAGCATCAGTTGTCAAGTTGTTCTGTTGGTCTTAGCCATTCTGACAGAGGTGAGAGGAAATCTCAAAGTCGTTATTTAGATTTGCATTTCTCTAACGGCTAAGCATGATGAACATTTGACTTGTTTCTTAGCCATTTTTACTTTTTCTATTGAGAATTCACTGTGTTGATCCCTAGCCCATTTTTTAAAAAATGTGCTCTTTGTTTCTTTGACTCTTGTGGTTGTTGTTGTTTAGTTCTTGGTGTTTTCTGGCCAGTCACCCTCTGTATAGCCAGTTGTCAAAGACTCTCTCCTGCCGTGGGTTTCTCCTTCACTTGCTGTTTCCCAGCTGCACAGAAACTTCTTAGTTTTATGAGTTCCCGCTTGCCAGTTGTTGGTCTTAAACCTGGGCACACAGAGTCCTATTCAGAAGCAAGTCCTTTCCCATGCCTGAATCTTGTAGAGCTCTGCCCATGGTTTATTTTCCTACCAGTTTTAGCACTTCAGGTTTCAGTTTGATGTCTTTGTTCCACCTGGGGCTAATTTTTTATCTGTGTGTAGGTTGTCATGGGGGTAATTTCATTCTCCTTTTTCAGCATCATTTATCAAATGCAGATGCTGTCATTTTTCCCATGTGTGATTTTCTGCTTCTGTCACATGCCAGATGGCTGTAGTTACAAGTATTCACATTTGGACTATCTGTTTTGTTCCAAGGTTCTATATAGTCTGGTTTTATACCAGTAGCACGTTGCATTCATTACTATAGCTCTGTAATGTGTCTTGAAGTCTGGAACGGCAATTCCTTGAGTATCATCCTTTTTGCTCAGCATTGCTTTGGCCATCTGTAGTCTTTTCTGGTTCCTATGAATTTTAGGACTTTTTTTTTTCTGTTTCTGTGAAGAATGGTGTGGGTATTTTGGTTTGGATTGAATGTCTAAAATGTTTTTGGTAGGATGGTCATATTCACAATATTAATTCTGTAAATGCATGAGCCTGGGATGCCCTTCCATTTTCAAGTGTCTTTCTCAGTCTCTTCCTTTGGAGACTTGAAGTTTTTCTGTAAGGCCTTTTCTCTCCTGGGTTAGGCTTTTTCAAGACATTTTATCGTCTTTGATGCCACAATAAATGGGTATGTACCCATGATCACTTTCTCAGTGTGTTTGTTGTGAGTGAATAAAAAGGCTACTGATTTTTTTTTAAGATTTATTTATTTATTATATGTAAGTACACTGTAGCTGTCTTCACATGCGCCAGGAAAGGGCATCAGATCTCATTACAGTTGGTTGTGAGCCACCATGTGGTTGCTGGGATTTGAACCTTTGGAAGAGCAGTCAGTATTCTTAACCTCTGAGCCATCTCTCCAGCCCAAGGCTGCTGATTTTTGTAAGTGGATTTTGTACTCTGCCACTTTAATTGCTATTTCCCAAATTTGTCTAGTGGAGGTGTTTGGAGTCTCTCATGTTTCGTGTCATATTTCCTACAAATAGGGATAGTTTGGCTTTTCCCTTTCTTATTTGTATCCATTTAATGTCTCCCTCATGATGTATTGCTCTGGCTGTGCTTCAAGTACTATACTGAAAAGTAGTAGGGATAATGGACAGCCCTGTCTCATTCCTGATTTCAGTAGGATTAATTTTTCTCCATTAAGGAAAATATTAAGCTGTGACATACAGCCTTTGTTATGTCGAGGTCCTGGTTCTCAGACTTTAACAGGAAAGTATGGTGGATTTCGTCAAAGGATTTTTATGAATCTATTGGGATGATTGTGTAATTTTTGTCTGCATCTATGATCATGTAATTTTTATCTTCATATATTGAGATGAGCACTTTTTAAAGATGATCATGTGACTTTGCTTTTTTTTTTTTTTTTAAAGTTTCACTCTCATTTGTTATTTGTTATTGATCTCATCTTGGTTTAACTTTGATAGTTTCTTTTAGATTTTCCAGCTTAGTGGGGCATAGATTTTTAAAGAATTTGCTTACCATGGTCTACATTTCTTTGGTGTCTCTTGTAGTGTTCATGTTGCAATGTCCCTGTTTGTGCCTGATTCTCTTAGTTTGGGTCATCTCTTAGTTGGGCAAGGGTCTATCAGTCTTGCTTGTTTATCTTTCCAGCTCTTAGAGCTATTGAGCTTTTGCATTATTTTCTTTGTTTCTATTTTATTAATTTCTGCTTTGATTTTTTTTTTTTTATTTCTTGCTGTCTATTGGATTTGAGTTTGGTTTGTTCTCATTTTTTCCCAAATTCTTGAATCGCAGTATTAAGTCATTAATTTGTGCTCTGTTTGTTTCTTAGGTAAACAGGGCTGTAAACTTTCCTCTTGGGACTGCTTTTAATGTGTCTTGAAGGTCGGTTGTGGTATGTGTTCATTTTTACTTAGTCCCAGAAGTATTTTGATTTCTTCTTTAACCCACCCATAATTCAGTAATGAGTTGTTGATGTCTGTAAGTTTACACTTACTAGAGTTTTTAGTTTGGTTTGTTTTTTTTTTTTGCTGTCCATTTTGTTTTATTGCATAATGGTTGGATAGGATATGTGGGTCTATTTAAATTTTCTATATTTGTTGAAGTTTTCTTTGTGTCTATTTTAGAGAGGGGGGCTTCTGTGTGCTGCTGAGAAAATGTATATTCCTTGGTCCATTTGATGTAGGATATCCTTTAATTCTGAGGTTTCTGGGATTTTTGTTTTGTTTTGTTTTGGTTTTGGTTTTTGGTTTGGGTTTTTTTGTTTTGTTTTGTTTTGTTTTTTAGGTTTTTTGAGACAGGGTTTCTCTGTGTAGCCCTGGCTGTCCTGGAACTCACTCTGTAGACCAGGCTGGCCTCAAACTCAGAAATCCGCCTGCCTCTGCCTCCCAAGTGCTGGGATTAAAGGTGTGCACCACCACCGCCCAGCTGTTTTGTTGTTGTTGTTGTTGTTGTTGTTTGTTTGGTTGGTTGGTTGTTTTTGTTGTTGTTGTTGTTCACTTAACCTATTAGAGAAGATAGGGTGTTGAAATCAGCTATTATTGAGTTTGTGTTTATCTGTGACTTTAATTCCATTGGTATGTTTTTTTTTTTTTATAAAATGTGGTGCACCAGAATTTCATGCATATATATTTAGTATTGTAACATTTCCTGATTGATTCCTTGATTAGTATGAAATACCTTTGTCTCTTTTTGGCTGTAGTTTGAGGTCTACTTTGTTGGGTGTTAGAATGAAAACACCTGCTTGCTCCCTGGTCTTGTCTGCTTAGAATACTTTTATTCTTTCTCTTTAAGGTGGTGCTGATCTTTAAGACTAATGTGGGGTTTCTGTAGACAACAGATAGATGGGTTTCGTTTCTTAGTAAATGCAGCGAGGTTGTTCCTTTTGATTGGAGAGTTGGGGCGGCTCATATTTAAAGTCATTATTGAAAGGTGTGTGTGTCAATGACAGTCATTTCCTGGCTTGAGTTCTTAGACATTCTTTGCATTCCATTAACTATAGCTTCACTTGTTTTCTTTCTAGAGTCTCTCGGCTCTACTTATTCTTCTCTTTAAAGTATTGCTTTAACATTTTTTGTACAATATGAAAATTTTAGGCTGTTTATGTCAAAGGAAGTTTTCTTTTCTCTTTCAGTTATAACAGATACTTCTCTGAAATGTTGGGAACTAAACTAAAGGGTCAAAACATGTTAGGTAAACCATCCTCTGAATAAAATCTAAAATTCCTGATTGACTACAATTTTACTTTTTTGTAGGCCAATATTTTCTCCTAAAACATGTCTCTCCTTAACCAGTGTTTTACTCTGTGAACGTATTACTTGTGCGGGGTTGGGTCTTTCGGTTTGTTTTTGTGATTCTCCTATAAAGACACACAGTTTCAATTGCCATGTCGACTGTCTAGTTTTATGTCAACTTAACAGAAGCTAGAGTCATCAAAGGGGAGGGAACCTCAATTCAGAAAATGTCTTCATAAAATAGGGCTTGTAGGGCATTTTCTTAGTTAATGATTGATGTGGAGGGGGGTCTAACCCATTGTGTATGGGGTCACCCTGGGCTAGTGGTTCTGGGTTTTATGAGAAAGCAGGCTGAGCAAGCCTTGGGAACAAGCCAGTAAGCAGCATCCCTCCATGGCCTCTGTGTCAGCTCCTGCCTCTAGGTTCCTGCCCTGTTTCAGTTCCTGCCCTCACTGATTTTTATGATGAACTGTTACATGGAACTGTGAATGATGTAAACCCTCTCCACCCCAGTTGCTTTTGGTCATGGTGTTTCGCCACAGCAATAGTAACCCTAACTAATCACCAAGTTCTAAATTGGCAGATAATTTTGATTTTATTCTTGTAGACATTAAAGAGTAGGAAATAAAACACACAAATTACATCCTCATCAACTTTTCATTGGGAGTAAAAAACCTAGGGGCTGGGAATGTGGCACCAGTGTTAAGGGTTCTTGCCTAGCACGCATGAAACCCTGAGTTTGATCCCTAGACCCTCACACACTGTGTACCTATAATCTCAGCACTCAGCAGGTGGATACAGAAGTTGGGTCATCCTTAGCTACAGAGTGAGTTTGAGGTCAACCTAGGCAAAATGAGACCCTGTCTAAGCTGTACCCACCCCCAAACACACACACACACACACACACACACACACACACACACACATCTAACAAACAAAAAAGGTAAACTAAACTGCCCCCTGACAGATAAAGTGATACATTCTTTCAAGTAAATCAAGTAGTGGGGGATGGGGTGGGAAAGTGACTGCCGTTGTCAACAGTGTGGCAATGAAACACTTTCACTGTACAGGAAGTTTCTGGTGAAGCCTGGCAGATGAGGGAGTATGAGATTTGGGGTGTGGTGGGAAGCACTTTAGGAAGGGGCTCTGGATGTCTGCTAATTTGTCCTAGACCCCAGGTCCCCCTCATCCTGCCAGACAGGGTTTCTCTATGTAGCTCTTACTTTCCTAGAACTCGCTCTGTAGACCCAGGCTGGCCTCAACTCAGAGATCCACCTGCCTCTGTCTCCTGAGTTTTAGGATCAAAGGCAGGAACTGCCCAACACGGATTCTTTGTTCTACTTTTCCGTCTATAAACTCCACAGCTTTAAGAGCTTCCAGATTAGGTCTTGGCAGCAGTTGCTGTTTTGTTTTATCCCACCTGTGTTGGATTTAAGTAAAATAGCCAGCAGTGCGATAAGATACATGAACAGCATCACATGTAAGCCAAGGGCTTCCCAAGACAATGACTGTACTTGAAAGGTTGTGTGTGTGTGTGTGTGTGTGTGTGTGTGTGTGTGTGTGCTTCCCCTATCAATATGCCCTGGGTGACTCATTCACATACAGAATTCCTTTAGAACGCCAAAACCCTCAGATGCTCAAATCCTAACTATAAAATGATGTAATTTTTTTGCCTCTAACCTATATGGCCTGTATGCATCTTACCAGCTTCTCCACCCCACCCCTTTCTCTTTTTAATATGAGTCTCACTATTTGCTCTGGCTGGCCACAAACTCCGGGCTCAAATGATCCTCCTGCCTCAACCTGAGTAGCTCCCAAATAGTCATATACACAAACACACCAACACCCACCCACCCCCTTCTCTATACTGTAACTCCTCTCTGGGTGATATTCAAATGCCAACTAGGATAACATGCTAAGCTATATCTAAGTTTGAATATGACCAGCACTGCTTTAAGGCCAAGCTGGTACTCATTGGACAAGCCACAACTGCAATTGCTCCTTGGAACCATGACATCAAAATGCCTGTCGACATTTTTTTTTTTGGTTTTTTGAGACAATTTTTCTTGGCTGTCTTGTCTGCTAGCTGTTGTTACTGCAGTGCACTGATGAATTCTCTACTTTTGCCTTTTCTGTCTTGGTGAATTATTTCACTGCTCCACATCATGGGTACCTGTCTGCCAGAGTTTGACACCTAGCTGTTATCCTGTTTAAGGTATAACAGGAGAGAGGTGTCTAATTACTCGGTAGATACAATTTGAGCAGAAGATCAATATTTTCTCTTCTGAGTTGGTTTACTGCACGTCTGTGTAACCCTCAGATAGGGGAGCTGAATGCATTATAGCTCTATACTGTTCCTACTTAATAGTAACCAGTGTGTGTAATGTGGCTAGTACGAATTGAATTGCTATACCAAACCTGTATGTGTAACACGATATTTCAAAGCCAATGCAAAAATTTGACTTGATATTCTGTCTTTATTGGCTTGTTTGTTAAAATTAATTTTATCTTTCTTGATGCAAAATATTGTACAAAATGTAGCCACTAAAAAAAATTCGTATGCCGGCTGGCATTCTAGTTCAATAGGATAACGCTGAATAAGATCCGAGGGAAGGAATCCCACTCTGTATTCTTGCCGCGCCCAATCTCCAGCTGTGGCACTGCAGTACCCAACACAGTCGCCAAGATGGCAGGCTCTGCAGAAACGCCCACACTAGGAACTCCACGGACCAACAAACAGAACCTAGAAACCCTCCTTGCAGAGAACGCGCAGACGCAGGCCCTACCCTGCCCCACCCCGTCCGTCGTCCCGCCTCTTTGCGGCAGAGCTCAGGCCGGTGCAAACCGGTTCAGTGGCCTGACAGACACTCAGTTTTACCCAATCCTCAGCACGCCCCGCCTTCCAAGGAGCGACTGGAAACGTCAAATCGCTGGCGTCTCCGGAGGCGGTTCGAAAGCCTATAATAGGCGCAGACTGTGTCTCAGACTGGCAAACCACCAATGGTGTGACGGGGGGCGGGATCCTGTTGGCCCAACCCCCTTGCCTTCCGCATTTCTCCGGAGCCAGCGAGCGAGAGGAGGGCTGATGGGCGGGGCCTAGAGCAGCGGAGCCTGCGCACTAAGGCCACCGGCCTGGGTGACGTTATCCTTTCCCGCGGACAGCCCCGCCCCATCCCGCCCCGCCCCGCCCCGCCCTCCTCGAAGTCAGAGGGTGCTGCGCGTGTGGTGGGTGCTGCTGTCGCGTGCCTGGGTTCTCAGCGCGGTCTTTGTCCCCCAGCTTTGTTCTCGCCGCCCTGGCGTCGTCCTCGCCCCCGTCGCCGCCTGCCCCGCGCGCCCGGGCCTTGCCCGCCATGGTGGCCAGGCCGGAGCCTGAGGTCGAGGCCATGGACGCTGAGCTGGCGGTGCCGCCGCCTGGCTGCTCGCACCTGGGCAGCTTCAAGGTGGACAACTGGAAGCAAAACCTGCGGGCCATCTACCAATGCTTCGTGTGGAGCGGAACTGCCGAGGCTCGCAAGCGCAAGGTGAGCCCAAGGCTTGCGCCACTCTGCGGGCTGGGAAGCCGGGAGTGTAGGTGGGAGAGGAGAAGCCTGGTAGTCGTGGGGAGGGAGCCTGGCCTTGCGGGGAGGGCGTGAAGGGAAGCCTTGCCGTGAGGGGGTGGGGCAGAGGAAAGGGCAAGGCGAAGCCTCGCGGTGCAGGGAAGGGGCTAGAGGAAGCATCCTGGTGCAGGAAGGGGGACCAGGGAGAGCCTTGCAACGTGGGGAGGGGGCTAGAGGAAGCGTCGTGGTGCGGGTAGGGGGCTAGCGGAAGCATCACGGTGCTGGGAGGGGGTAAGGGACCGCCTAGTGGACGCTATTAGGAGTATGGTGGTGGAAACCTCGAAGGGAGGGGGATCTGAGCTAAAATGAGTGGGAGGAAGATCTGTCTGGACGTTCCATCGCGGGGTATTTGTCTGTAAAGGTCGCGTTAGGGGGGTCGGGGTCTGCAGGGTAGTTCTGTGGATAACAGCTCGTTCCCGGGGCTGAGACCCTCCGCGAACACCTGAGGCTGGCAGGGCCTCCGCGCACTGGAGTTGAGAAGCGAGATTTTTAGTATGTAGGAGGTGATTGACAACCGCAGCCTTCGAGATAGTGGCTATTTTGTTGTTTTGGGTCCTGTAAATCCCAGCAACTATGATTATTTTATTAGTGATTTGGGATGGGAAAACGTTATTTTCTAATCTTTAAAAAGAAACAACTTCATGATTACAATTTGATTTTGACGGTGAAAAGTGGAGTAGAGAATTTTGATTGTTTCTATCTTGAGTAGCATTTTATTACGGGAGAACTTACAAATCCGCTGGGTGTCTCATGTTGAGCATCAAATTCTCCCTCTTTAGTTTTTCCGAGACAGAGCTTCTCTCTATAGCCCTTGGCATTCTTAAACTCGATCTGTAGACCAGGCTGGCCTCGAACTCGCAGAGATCTGCAGGGCCTCTGCTTCCAGAACGATGGTGGGATTAAAGGTGACTGCAAACCGCCTCCCACCCCCATCCCGGCCTAAATTCCCCCTTTTTAAATCATCGTGCCACAATATAAGTCTTTTAGGGCGTTAAAGGCTTATGTTCTGTAACAGAGAGTCTGTTAGGATTGGAGCAAGAGTTTTGGTAATAGAAGCATATGATAAAAAAAAAAAAAATACTAGAGTTGGCTTACTTTGTATTTTGAGACAGGATTCTTTCTCTGTGGTCCAGACTGGCCTTAAACGCCCAGTCTTACTGTCTCAGCCTTCTGAGGACTGGGATCACAGAGGTAAACCATCACTGATCCATTCTGTTGCCTCTTGGATTGCGGTGTGCTGTGAAGTCGTTTTTTACACTGGGATTCAATGGAGGAATCTTTCCCTTTCTCTTTCCTTGTTTTGCTTTCTCTGTCTCCCCAGACTCTTAGTTTTGTATAGCATCACACAAGGAAATGAAAAGTTTCCTTTTTAATTAGGACTGCTCAGCTCAATATTTAAATCTCCACCGTGCCATGAGTTCTTTATTAAGTGACCTTCACAGCCAAGAGCTCAGACACCAGGACCACACTCAGAAGTTGTGTTGTTTTGGTGGACTAAAGTAGGAAGTGAAGGCAGATAGCTGTGCTCTGAAGGTGCCCAAACTTAAGGTTGTGGACAAAACTTCACTCCTGACTCTCCGACTTAGAATGTTTTCATTTTACAAGTCAGTGATTCTTAAAAAAAAAAAAAAAAAAAGGCTTGGCCCTGCATGGTGGTGAAAAGAAAAAAAAGAATACAAATGACCAGTAAATATCTGGGAAGGATTTCATCCTAAACTACCAGAGCATGGCTGGTTAAAACCATGCTGAAATTCCATCTTACCCCAGGCAAACTAGTTACCCTCAAGGAGGAGAGCAAATGCATGGAGAAGCCTTATGCACACTGCAGTGGGGGTGTAGACTGGGACCAGCCTGCCATCAGCCAGTGCAGAGCTAGCTCTGTGAGCTGGTGGAATGAAGTGAAAGTTAACCTCCAATAGGCCATGCAGGGAGCCTTTGCCACCAAATCCACATGAAGGTAAGGTGCTGGCTCTCCTAAGTCACACCCCACAGGCTGCAAACAACCCTGACAGACACCTCCAGTGCTTCTCCACTTTTTTTTAAGTTGTCATATAGCGGTTCCATTATGATACCTTTTTTTTTGTTGTCGTTTGTTTTTCGAGACAGGGTTTCCCTGTGTAGCCCTGGCTGTCCTTGAACTCAGAAATCCGCTTGCCTCTGCCTCCCAAGTGCTGGGATTAAAGGCGTGCGCCACCACTGCCCAGCTTTTGTTTGTTTTGCTCAAGTCAGGGTTTTATCTCTGTCAGACAGCACTTCTGTTCTCTATGGTCATTGCAGATTACAGTGTGTTGACTAGCTGATGGTGTTGGGAGGGAAGCTGGCCTGGCTTTTTTTTTTTTTTTTTTTTTATCTATTAGGTCAGGAAGATGTGTCTTCCATACAAGTATCAAACCTGCAGTTCTGCCTTATTCTCTTGTGGTCTGTACGGTAGAGCGTCACGGACTGGCGAGAGGCAGGCAGGCGGTCCATGGGGACTTTCTTGCTCTCAGACTAGCGTCATAGAGACGGCTTATTTTGTATGTTGGAGTCATGCCCCTGAGAAGACACAGGTTATTTCACAGTTTTAAACTGCTCATCCATCAGATGTGGTGACCCTTTAAATTATTGCAGGGTTCACCTATGAGTTTATCTAAGTTTGCTCTTCGTCCTTGTTTTGCATCCTGCTTTTTAAGCCATATGTTAGAGGATGTGTATATCTTGGTGATGTAATAGAAAAGACAGAAAGGACCAGTGTGGCTCGGTGTATAGAGGCTCTTGCCACTGAACCGGGTGGCCTGAGTTTGATCCCAGGACCCACTTGTGGTAAGAGCCAGCTTCCACAGGTGGTTGGTTTCTGACCTGCACACCCCCTTCGACACTACACTTTCGAACACAATACAATACATTTAAAGACAGCAGCCCATCTCTTCCTGTCAGTCCTTACTCTCATCTTGGTGGTGTCTGCTAAGGCTTTCATGGCGTTTGCAGTGCTGCCTGCCTCTGTATTTTAATGTGATGGGAGCATGTGGTGTGAACTTACTGTGTAGCTCCTTTCTCAGTGTTGTGTCTGTTGAGATTCATTCACGAGACAAGTTATAGCCTGTTTTTCTGCACAATACTCTGCAGAAGTCTAGGAGTTTTACAGCTTATAAGTTCAGTTTAATGTGTATCTTTTATTTAGAAAAAGAAACCTACAATAAGTAATGTCAGAAAACAATTGTCATACTTTCCATTGGTTCATTTTTACCATTCTTTACTTTATGTGTGTATTTGCCTGATGTATGTCTATATACCACTGTGGGCCTCTACAGAGGCCAGAAGAGGGCATCAGAGTCCCTGGGGCTGGAGTTACAGGAAGTTGTGAGTTGCTGTGTTGTTGTTGGGGATTGGGCTCGGGTCCTCAAGAGCAGACAGGACTTTTTTAACTGTTGTGCCATCTCCAGGTCCAGTTTAACACCCCCCCCCCCGGTTGTATAAGAATTGGCTGGTGACATCTCTGTAATTATTGCCATTGCCGCCATAAGAATGAGGGCATAGTCTGTGACGATAATAATGAACAGTGTCCAGGAATAACGAGGGAATGTGGCTATCTCATATGTAGTCCATACTCAAATACTGACATGTATTGTTTCCAGATACTAAACTCCCTGAGCTAACCTATAATAATAGTTTCATCATCATCATCATCATCAGAAGAAGAAATGATAATAATAATAATGATGATGATGATGGCTGGGACCACATGATGATGATGATGATGATGATGGTGGTGGTGATGATGGTGATGGCGGCGGCGGCAGATTTAGCAGAAAAAAAACAGGAAACAACTACAAAATAAACAAAAACAATCCAGAAACCTAGTAGTCCAAGTACATCAGACAGAGCAGGATGCTGCCTTTAATGGGTGAAGGAGCAGGAGAGTATGAGCTGGATGTGGAGTATTCAGTGCTGTGAGGTTTTGTGCCTACCTTTACCAGATTTTGGCACATTACATCTGTTCCCTGTCCTCCCCAGCCACAGTCTGCAGGGATTTGCTTGTTCTGTGTGTTTTGTAGCCTGTGGCCCCATGTCCTTGCCCATATCAGCTTGTCTTGGTTACAGAGAGGTGTCACTGTTTATCTATTGGTTGATTTGGTAGGTACTTGGTGTATTTGGCTGTTCTGAGTACCATTGTTATTTTGCCTGGTGATGTAGCGTCCACGGGTGATTCTGTTTAAGTCCGTTCTTGCTGTGAATAGTTACAGAAAATGGGCTTTGTTCTGTCTCCCCTCCTGCAGTTATCCTATGGAGTTCTATGAAGACTGTGGGAAAGCTTGTATGTGTGCTTAGATGGTAGTAATTTCAGATCGGACTTGGGTGCCTTTTGTTTTTATCAGGTGTAAGCAATTCATCCTTACTGTTGATATCTCTGTCATACTGTGCCCTGGCTGCCCAGTGAGCATTCCATACCTCTTCCTCTTTCTGTACTTGACCCACAGTGCTACAAATTGGCATATGTGTGGGTAGTGTGAATATTTAGACTTGTCTACCACTGTGTTCATAGTTGCTGTGATTGTCTTGCTGGGTTTCTGTGGTCTCTTTCTTGACAGTGGACTTTTCTCTTTTGTTCCTGTATATTGCTTTGACTCATGTCTCTCTTCTTGGGTTGTTTTATTCTGTTTGTTTCTGTTTTTTTTTTTTTTTTTTTTTTTTTTTTTTAAAAAAGATTTATATCTTTATTCTCAGCTGACGTGGTGGTGCCTGTCTTCAGACACAGCGCTCGGGAGGCAGAGGCAAGCAGATTTCTGAGTTCAAGGCCAGCCTGGTCTGCAAAGTGAGTTCCAGGACAGCCAGGGCTACACAGAGAAA
>NC_034603.1:29185568-29214515 GCF_900095145.1 Mus pahari | reverse complement strand
TCTTTTGTTCCTGTATATTGCTTTGACTCATGTCTCTCTTCTTGGGTTGTTTTTTTTTTTTTTTTTTTTTTTTTTTTTTTTTTTTTTTTTTTTTTTTTTAAAAAACAAACAAACCTTGATTCTCAGCCGACGTGGTGGCGCACACCTTTAATCCCAGCGCTCGGGAGGCAGAGGCAAGCAGATTTCTGAGTTCAAGGCCAGCCTGGTCTGCAAAGTGAGTTCCAGGACAGCCAGGGCTACACAGAGAAACCCTGTCTCAAAAAAACAAAAAAAACCACCTTAATTCTCAAACTTCAGACTGATACCAGGGTTAAGGACTGCTGGAGTGGTGCTGGCCTGAGGCGTCAGTCAGGACTAGGCATGGGAATGTGATGACATCACCATAGCTGAGATCTTCTTGATCTTGTTTTGGGGGAGACTGAGGAGAATGTGACAGGGTACTAAGACTAAGAAGACAGCCCCTGCCCTTCCTCCTTCATTCGGCATGAACTCCACGTTTCCCCTTGGGAACCATTGACACTGCTTATAACTCACTCTGTAAATTTCAGGCAAAGTCCTGTGTCTGCCACGTCTGCGGCATCCACCTGAACCGCCTGCACTCTTGCCTCTACTGCGTCTTCTTTGGCTGTTTCACGAAGAAGCACATCCATGACCATGCCAAGTCAAAGCGACACAACCTGGGTAAGGTACCCTCCTGCAGGGGACAGGGACGGGCATAGGCTCTGTGAGTGAGTGTGCTATCTCTCCAAAAGGCCTCCTGTGATGGAATGGGCCTTTTGAAACTGAACTCACGTGGCCGGTATCATTTGCTTGAAGCTTTTCAAATTTCAGCAAGGGGGTTTTCCTGGTTTCAGGTGAAGTGGGGTCATGAAAGGCTAGCTGAGCATTGTCTGCTGTCAGTTATATGCAGGGGGGACAGAGTTGCTTGTGTGGCCAAAGATAGCCTTAAACTTCTGATTTTCCTGCACTATAGGTTATGTCCAGCAGTTGCTTTGTTCTTTGAAACAGTCTTGTCACATTACTCAGGATGCCCCCATACCTTGTGGGATCCTCCCGTCAGCCTTCAGTGGGCTGGGGTTCTAGGCATACGCCATCACACTTGGCTCGCTCTTGGTTAACATTTATAGCCACCAGTTTCCAGCTTAGCACTGTGTCTACCCGCTCCCCAAGTCCAGAAGTTTTAGTGTGATAGGTCCCCTCCCTCCTTCCCTCCTTCCTTCCTTCTTCTCTTCCTTCCTTCATTCACTCCCCCACCCACCCCCCAAGATAGGGTTTCTCTGTATAACAGCTCTGTTCTAGAACTCTCTGTGTAGACCATACTGGCCTTGAATTCAGAGATCCAACTGCCTCTGCCTCCCGAGAGTTGGGATTAAAGTTGTGCACCACCACACCTGGCAGGTTTTAGTTTTCATTTCTCTTGAAATATTTTCTAATTTTCCTGAGATTTCTCCGTTGACTCGATGGGGATATGTCTGTTCCATCTACACCTTTTCCAGGGTTTTGGAATTTGTTTGTTTTGTTTTTCTGTTATTGTAGAGTTATTCCATTGTAATCAGAAAGCCGTTGTTTCAGTGGAGTGCGTGTTTCAGAGTCTGGCAGCACCACAGAAAGCAACACCTAGAATTGTCCCTGTGGCCCAGCAACTCCAGCGCGCTCGTGAATTCTAAAGTAGCAGTTGCTACTGCTTTACCTGTCCCTGGGGAGGAACAGTGTAGTCAAGATGAGAGGAAACTGCAAATAGCTGTTGCCTCTCTTAGATTGCCAGCCATTCAGGGTGTAGCAAAGCCTCGTTCTCCAGTCAGGTTGCTGGGAATGCCTGTGAACCTGAAGTAAATGCTCGATGAAGTTTAGCCCTGGTTTTGAGTTCTGAGCTTGCCCAGCCGGAGCAGTGTCCTGATCATAAATTAGTACTTGCAGGCTCAGGTGTGTGTCTCTTCATTCTTTTTTTTTTTTTCTTAAAGATTTATTTATTTATTATATGTAATTACACTGTAGCTGACTTCAGACACTCCAGAAGAGGGCATCAGATCTTGTTACGGATGGTTGTGAGCCACCATGTGGTTGCTGGGATTTGAACTCGGGACCTTTGGAAGAGCAGTCAGTGCTCTTACCCACTGAGCCATCTCACCAGCCTGTGTCTCTTCATTCTTGATCAGCCCTCAGGGAACCTTCTGGAGACAGGCACTTCACCCACCCAGGATGAACCCTCATAGTTGGAGCTCTGGACAGGTGGTGCCTAGAACACAGGGCTCTGAGCTAGCTGTCTGAAGAACTATTGTGCCGTGCCAGATTGAATTATGTTCCTCTCCCTCCTGTCTCTGCAGCCATTGACCTGATGTACGGAGGAATTTACTGCTTCTTGTGTCAGGACTACATCTATGACAAGGACATAGAAATCATTGCCAAAGAGGAGCAGCGCAAGGCGTGGAAGATGCAAGGTGTGTTCACCATGCTTAGAGAGAAGGTTGGGTGACTCAAAAGTGGTCGGGGAAACTGGTTTGGGCCAGGTAGGAGAGAAAACCAACCCCAACTCTTCTGTGGCAGCCATCCAGCTTGTAGGAGTGATAACTACTGCAGGAAGCGTGGAGATTTAGCTGAGACGCCTTAGTGGTCCTCAGGGGAGGATGGATGGCTCGTCCACCACAATAGCCCAGGTTGTCCATCCTCCCATGAAAGGTCTGCTGCATACTTCAGTCCCTCCCTTTTCTTATTCAGTTCTCAACCTTGGTGGAGCTGTTGCTTAGCATATGCAAGGCCTAGGGCTTGAACCCTAAGGCTACTAAAAAGGAAGAAATAAAAACTGTTGAAATGTGCCCGTGCCTAAATTAGTCAAGCTCTTCTTGGCAGTGGAGTTAGATACATCATGGTGACAATACCATTAGGACTTTTGTTCTCTTTATGTCTTTCATACATAGCAAAACAGCCTGTCTCAGCATTCACAAGGTAAGTTTGTGTTCCAGGTAAGCGAAGTCCAGAAACCATGCAGAAGTACCTCCTTGCCCAGCCTCAGTCTGTAGGGGCTTGTGTTCTCATGCTAATTGTGTTACCCACAAAACCTCGTTCTAGTGTCTTTCACATAGGCTAAAGGAAGCCTGCACCCAGTTGGCTCTGATTGGGAAATAAAGTTGCCATCGGCCAATGGCTGGGCAGGGTGAAAGAGGCGGGACTTTTAGGATTCCTGGGGAACCCTCCCACACACACACATGGGTGAGGAACAAGGAATTTGGCCATGAGAGGGGCATAGGACTGATGATGCTGTAAAGGAGAGGAGGTGAAATGGCTGAAATATAGGTACAAAGGGATATCAGCCCCATGGGAGGGCTGCCCAGAAGGAAGCAGGGCAGCAAGGATAAAATATAGACTGAGAAAGTGTTAACTCAGAAATACCTGAGGGGAGTGTGTACTAGAAGTGTGTGCTCAGAGGGGATTAACAGTTTCCTAAATTTACATTTTATATAGTAAAAAAAACCACTTAGAAACTTTGAATGCTAGATAAAAGCAAATGGTAAAAATTTAATTACTCCTTACATACAAACTCTCGTATCTCTTCTTGGTGAAGTTTAGAAGTAAAACAATCCTTCAGTTCACTACATATGTGGAAGCCACACAGTTCATTGAATGTTTGCAGAAGTTGGGATCTTCTGTTAATCCATCATAAGAAGAAAACTCACATCATAATAAATGTTATACAAAGTTCTTTAACAAATACCTTTATAACTTTATATGTACTGTAGCCTTCACTAATAAATTCTCATATTTAACAACTGTATAAGCCCATAGTGAAGAAATTATAATGAATGGAGTTCGGAATTTTGCGGGGTTGTCAGTGTGTACACCCTCCTGTCAACACTCGGCGTTCTGTCACTCCCCACCATACATGTACAGTCAAAATGTCTTACTGAACCTGGAACATAGCATTTCAACAAGACCGTCTCAACAGTGAGCCCCAAGGACTGGATTGACGCTGGCCCCGGTATTGGGATTTCGAGCACATGCTATTGTGTGTGACTTCTACCTGGGTGCTGGGTTGTTATGCTTACATAGCAAACACATTAGTCAATAAGCCATCTTCCCAATGGAACAACTTTTAATACATATGAATCTCTATAATATCCTTAACATGGGAGGTCTATCACAGTGAGCCTGCATTCCGTCCGGTGTGGTGGAGCTTGATTAGGTAATAAGATACGAGCAAGGAGAGCTGCCAGTACTGCATTTGTGCAGACAGGCATCTGATTTTGGATGAGCCCCCTCTATCAGCTCATTCCTTCATTCCCAGAGCGACAGCCTGGCCAGGCAGTGCCCCTGTGGTTCTGGGTTCTGTGGGCTCTACAGGGGTCAGGAAGGAAACACAGCTCACTTTGAGGGCACGTTGGAGAACCTGGCTTAGCCCAGCGCTTCCACATCAGTGTCTCCACCCACCTCATCCAGACTGAATGACTGCAGAGATAATTGCTGACCAGGGGTTTACCCTCAGCTCCACAGTATTCTGGAGAACACACTACCAGAAACAGCAGATCGGTTCCATATCGTTGTCCTGATAGTAGATGGGGAATGGAGCAGCTAAGCTTCCCTGGTGGCTTAGACTCCTGCACTCCTGGCAGGTGCTTGATGGCTCTGGTGGCACCATAGATTTGTTTCTGTCTCTGTCCTTACGTGTGCTTTCTGTCACATATTTAGTCACAGGTACAGAAGTGCTACGAAGCTTTATTCTTTCTTTCTTCTGGGTTTCCCTGGGTTTTTCCCTTTCGGTTTCCAGAGGGGCTCACAGTTGTCTGTATTAACAGTGCTGGGTCTGGTCTGTCCCCCTTGATCAGTGAGCCTGTGTCTGTGTGCCGGGGGAGTGGACCACCACCATGCTTGGCTGTTCTTTATTGGAGACTCCCTTAAGTTTGCCTTCTGTTGCTGGGAATAAAAACACTGACAAACACATCTTACACTTCCAGGTCACAGTCCATCACGTAGGAAAGTCAGGGCAGGAACTGAAGTAGAAGCCATGGAGGAAAGCTCACAGCTCACTCCACTGTCTTATACATACCAGGACCACCTTCCCAGGCCAGTTTGATAGAAACAGTTTTTCAGTTGAGGTCTCCAGATGTGTGTCAAGTCATCGAAGCTTTTATTTACAAGAGATCTTGGCTAGTGGTCGCTGAAACTGTTCTTTATCTCCTTAGGTGTTGGAGAGAAGTTTTCAACTTGGGAACCAACTAAACGGGAGCTGGAACTGCTGAAGCACAACCCAAAGAGGCGGAAGATCACCTCCAATTGTACCATAGGTTGGTGAGGCGTGTGCAGACTGCTCTGCCTTCATTCGGCTTAGACTTCTTTCCCAGAATGGCAGTAGGTCTTGCCTAACGGAGTCCCTCCTGGATTGGTTAAGCATCCAGCTCTTAAGCACTCGGTCTTCAGGGGCTGCTGTAGATGTGGATGCAGAGGGATGAGTGGAGCCCTCCCAGCAAACTGGCATTTGCCTATTTGAAAGGATTCAAATGTATCAAGTCAAAGCTGTTCATCATAGAGAGGTGACATGCTAGTGAGTGAGGGTGTTCACCATCTTCCCCCCACCTCCGTGAACTCTGTAGACCAGGATGGATTTGAACACACACACACACACACACACACACACACACACACACACACACATACACCCTACCTAACTCATCCCTCATGCTGACCATGTCTTCTAAAAAGAAGGAAGTATATTATTTTAGGGCTTGTTTGGAAAATACGCTACTTTGTTAGGCTCCGTTTTGACCTGCCCTTTTTCATAGCAAATGCATTCATGAAAGCATAAGGACCAAGTGAAGGGGGCCGTGGATGAGCATTCTGCAGCCCGTTGGAGATTAGCGAGCACGCCGCTTTCCTCCTCTTATGCTGCTTGACTGACTGACGGGTTGTGGCGTGGTCTGAGCTCAGGGCACAGTTGACCGTGCTCTCGATGACTTTCCATCCAGGTCTGCGTGGACTAATCAACCTGGGGAACACGTGTTTCATGAACTGCATCGTGCAGGCGCTGACCCACACCCCACTCCTGAGAGACTTCTTTCTGTCGGATAGGCACCGCTGTGAGATGCAGAGCCCTAGCTCCTGCCTGGTCTGTGAGATGTCCTCTCTCTTCCAGGAGGTGAGTGTGGCAGCTGCTGGGGTATGGGATGGCTACACAACTGCCTTTCTCCTCTTTAAAAAGAAGGGAAATGGAATTGATGAAAACCTTGCCTAATTATCTTCCACTCCATGACTATTCTGTGGAAGACAAGGCTTTTACAAAGGGGTTGTTAGAGATGGGTTATTAGCTTGGTGTTTGGAGGCAAACTGTTCACCTAGGAGAGGAGCCCTCAAAGTGGCAGGTGTGGCAGAGTCAACTTGTGGATGGCGTTTGTCTCGAGTCCTGCCGTCTGCCATGTGCATTCAGGAAACCTGCAGATGAGTACCTTCCTGAGTGTGTTTTGTCAAAGGCTTCTGCCCTGCAGACTGGAAGCACAGAGAAGTGCTGAGGCTGTGTCCTTGATCTAATCGCAGCTACACTTGTGTTGTGCCTATCAATGCCGGTCGCCTTGCTCAGGGGTGGGACCTGCTCAGGCTTGACCTCAGGACCTACTATCTAAGTAGACTCAGGCCAGGTATTAGAACTGAAATAAGTTCTTTTCCCATCCCAGAAATAGTGTGGCCCCTGCCCTGTACAGACACCAGCAGCTAGGCCTTCAGTGGTCTTTTACCGACTCTGTGTCCAGGCATCTTTGATCAAGTGTTGTCTGGGCTACTTTATGCCAGGGTTGAGCAGTGGACAGAGTTACACAGTGGCTTTGCAACTAAGATGACTTAGCTGGAAGTTGGCAATTTTTGCCCTAGTCCAGACTGTTGCTGGGGCCTGGAGCTGTGGTAGTGAGCAGACAGGTACCACTGTCAAAGGCTGCAGGGTAAGAGAAAGTACGCTGGGAAATGAGCCCTGGCTTCACTGGGGCAACAGCCAGTTACCATGTGACTAATGCATCTCTCTTGGATTATTTTTTTAAACTCAGGCTTAGTAAAGTATAATTTACATCCAGTAAAAGATCCTAGTATATAGTTCTGTGAGTTGACAAATGTGTGACACAGGTTTTTGTCCTCAGAATTCCCATTCCCATGCATGTGATATGGATGGTTGTGTAGCATGTTTCCCAAGTGTTGTGTGTGTGCAACATTCCACCATCCTTGCTAGGTTTGTTTCCTTGGTGTGGTACATCAGGGTCCATGTGGGCTATCTCTCTTGCAAAAGAACTTCTGTACTGGTCATAGTGCAGTTAGTGAGGGCCTGGGTCAGTCACTGTGGGGTGATTTCCAGTTTTTAACTTGGTTAAGTTGCTGTCCTTGGTTTTCAGTATGCAGTATTAAACAGTACACTGCAACAAGAACTTCGTGGCTTTAGTCTATGTGACTTCTGCTAAGTTCTAGTCTCTAGCTGTTCATTGCTAATGGAGGTTAAACATCTTTCATGTGATAAACAAAACCCAAAATGTTACACATTCCAAGACTGTGGTCACCAATGCAGTGCCACAGATAGAGAATTCCAAACCCGCACTGGTCGGTACACACGTCATGAATTACCTTCAGACTGTATTGCATTTCACTAGGTTTCTGCGTCTAACACATGAAAACAGTTCATCTGCAACTCTGGATTAGTTTAATACCCAGCTGTATGTGTCCTGGCAGGAACTGTGGAGGACACCAAACCAAACCCAGATCCTGAAAGCCTAACAGTCACAACTCTGGGGCCAGGCAGGCGCTGGGGTGTCCATTGTGGCAATGCTTCCAGGATTCTGTTGTGTGACCTCACCACGGGCTTGGTTTTAACACACACACATCCACTTTGCTCCACGTGCCAGTGCCAGTAAGTGCTGCTTGAGACGGCTCAGTGGCCTAAGACTGTTGTGTAGTTTACTGTCCATGCAGTCTCTTGCTCTTATGGAAACACAATGAAGCCATTTCAGAAAACAAAGACACTGAGTATTTTCCCGCCATTTCCTAACATATAAATATGTCTTCGTATATCTCTAGATTGTGATGTTGAATATTTTGTTTGAAAAGTTGCTGTTTGAATTGCTGAACTGTGTTTCAGAATTTTTGTTTGTTTGTTTTAAGGACTTGGGACTAAAACAGAATTTCCCCATTTCTAAAATGGCCTTAAATATACTTAATTTTGTACTGTGGTTTTCCATGAAGTGACTTCTTCAGCAGAAGCAGCCCTGGTATAATAGTGATGAACTTAGGAAATGCATCCTGGTGTACATCGGTGTCTGGTTGGCTCTTGGCGTTACTGTGCCGTTGATCACTTGTATGATGGTCCTTTGAAGAATGAACTTACAGTTCTCAGTTTTCACAGGCTTGGGATGATGCCCAGCAGTGGACCTGCTGCTTAGTATACCTGGGGCCCTGAGGTTGATTCCCTCATTGCAAAATGGCCCAGGAGTTAGCTTTGTTTTTCTCGGGTTGCAAAAGGGCTTATAGGCTCGGGAGACCCACTCCCTCGATAACTGTTTACAGTGGTGACAAATTGGTACTGGCAGCCATTTACAAAGCAGCAACATCAGTTGGGTGAGGAATGGGGAATATCGCATTCTTCGAGAGCTCAGGGCTTATGTATATATAAGACTAATGATAAAAAGCAACAGGATGGCCTTGAGGAAGAGATGCTGGCACAGATTCCACATCCTTGCCCTGACAAATCTGAACTCCAAATATTCTGTGACCTACAACCTTCAGAGCACATGAGCGTTTTCAGATTGCTGGATTCAGTAATGTCTTTACAAGTATTCCAGACACTGAGACAGTCAACTCTTCTCACCCAGTCATATATGATTTCTAGCCGGATTGCCACTTGATAAAACAAAGGTAAATAAGTAAATGTCAGCAGCTGTGTGAGGAGTAGGCTCAGGCACACGGTGGCTCAGAAGGGAAGCCAGAGCTGCTCACACAGCTGGCCTAACGTGTCTAGCCAAGCAGGGCTCCCTGGGCCTTTCGATGCAGAAAGCGTGATCCGGAAGTGAACCTCTCTGTCTAGTGTCTCAGCAGTAGACTCCTGCCTGGCTTCCTGAGCGTGCTGCACGATAGGTTGCCCTCCCTGTGCTCCCAGGAGCATGTTGCACCTGGCCTGAGTGGCCTGCAGTCAAACACTATCCCAGCAGGGTGGGGCAGCGTCATAGCATCCGCTGCGCTTCGAGGCTGGGGCAGGTGCTGTGTGAGGCAGACATTGTATAGAGTACAATGAATCCACTCTTTGTTGTTCAGCTGAAATAAAGTGGAGGAGAGTGAATCCACATAACAATCCAGTTTGTAAAATAAAAGCAAGTCCACTTGATCAAACCAGTCCTGCCCAATCTGTGCAGCTATGATGTTCTGTGTGATGAAGACTGGCGGGTGTCCTATTGTTCCTTTCCTTTTCTCTGAACAGTTTTACTCGGGGCACCGTTCCCCACACATTCCATACAAGCTGTTGCACCTGGTGTGGACGCACGCCCGGCACCTGGCGGGTTATGAGCAGCAGGACGCACATGAGTTCCTCATTGCAGCCCTGGACGTCCTCCACCGGCACTGCAAAGGTGGGCCTGCCACCATCTCCCTGCTAGACTGAGGCAGGTGGCAAATTTCCTTAAAAATGGTGCAGAGCAAGGCTAGTGTACACCCAGATTGTCTTGCATAGTCAGTATAATCAGGTTCTGTTTCCAGGAAGGAAAACCGCATGGTTGCTTCCAAGGAGTCCTCCATAGTTTGTTTGTATCGATTGGTTTGGGGTATTTTGGGAAGCAAGGTCTCACTGTGTGGCTCATGCTGGCCTAAAGCAGTGGTCCTCTTGTCTCAGCCTCCTGAGTGCTGGGGTTACAGGTGGGAACCTCTGTACAAGAGTGAAGACCCTAGAGTAGTGTGCTGGCATACACTCCTATGATCTCAGTGTGCTGGCGTACACACCTGTGATCTCAGTGTGCTGGCGTACACACCTGTGATCTCAGTGTGCTGGCGTACACACCTGTGATCTCAGTGTGCTGGTGTACACACCTATAATTCCAGCACCCAAGAGGCAAAGGCAGGCAGGTCTTCTGCCAGTTGAAGGCCAGCCAGAGAAATACCTTACCCTGTCAGGAAAAAAAGAGACCAGGAAGAGTGACATTACCGCCTCCTCACACCCTCACCACCAGATCTCTCGTGAAGTGAGGGCCTTCACTCTTCATAGAGTGTTGGTTCTCCTGCTCTCCTCCTGCCTCTGCTGGGTGGGTGTGGACTTGCTGGCAACTTTGTACTGTCTCGGTGACATCACTAATGGTAACTACACATCTCATTCCTCAGGTGATGACAACGGGAAGAAAGCCAACAACCCTAACCACTGCAATTGCATCATCGACCAGATCTTTACGGGTGGGCTCCAGTCTGATGTGACATGCCAGGTCTGCCAGTAAGTGCTCCCACCAGCCAGACAGTCACTGTGAGTGTCAGTTTACCAGGGCACTTCTTGTCCCACTTCCCTGTCAGCAAGGTTGAGTGTTGTGTGGGCTTCGAGCCTAAAGCTCAGCACCACCTTAGGGAAGGCTCCTGAGTTCTGTGGTGCTCATGGTGGAGCGTCTACACTAGTTTCAGGTGAGGGACAGTTTTATGTAAACAGCTGTGCTCTGGTCATTTGAAATAAAATACCTCTGGTAGAAAAGACAAATGGATAGACTGCCTGAGTCTGAGGGCTCCTCTTCCCCCTGAAGGCCTGCGGAGTTTCCTGTGGCACTCAGCAGGATGTCCTTGGCAGCTTCATACACATGTCTCTGCTTTCCTTAGAGTCAAGGCCAAGACCCAAAGCAGATAGCCCCTGCAAGTGGCAGGTCATTGGCCCCTGTGGTCCAGAGTGTGAATTGGCTCCTTTTCCATTTGCTGACATAAAGTTACAGTTCTCTGCAGGTGTACCTGTTGCTCAGAGCATTCATCTTCAGAACAGAAAGGGTCCTTTGGCAGTGGCTAGAGCAGCCTCCCCCCACTGTGCCTTGTCCTTGCTCCTCTGGCTCACCTGTGCACTCACAGTCCCTCAGTACCCACCTGCTATCCTAACAGGGTTCAGGACCAGGGCACAGGAATCTCAGGGTGCTCCTGTGGCTTTCCAGGAGCAGGGCTCCTTTGAGGCCTTATCTTTGAGTAATTCCTTCCTCTCTGGCCTTGTATGTTAGCAACAGGTGGTCTTCAGTTCCAGTCCTTATTTAGCTAACTTCTTATTCTGAATTTTCTCTTTTAAATATTGTAACGTATACCTCCTGGCAGGAGTCAGCCTTGTTAAATGCAGCAGGCTTGTTTGTGGGGCTGCCATGTTTGGCCTGTGTGCTCTGTGCATGGAGCTCTCTCTGTCCTTGCTCATTCAGGGCACCTAGTTTCTGGGCAGTGTTTCTGCAGTTCCTGTCATGAGGTGGATCCAGAACAGAGTTCTGATTGTAGCTCAGGACTTTATACTTTGTGTGTCTCCTCAAACAAAGTCATGACTATGGACACCCCTTTTTTATCCTGAGGTACCTTGTGGACAGATGGGCTGCCTCAGAGATCACAATAGGCTTTTCGGTTCTCATATGTTCTCATGTGTTTTCCTCTTTCCTTGCAGCGGGGTCTCCACCACCATAGACCCCTTCTGGGACATCAGTTTAGACCTGCCTGGTTCTTCTACCCCATTCTGGCCCTTGAGTCCAGGAAGTGAGGGCAGTGTGGTTAATGGGGAGAGCCATGCATCTGGGACCACCACTCTCACAGACTGCCTGCGAAGGTGAGACACATCCTGCAGGGTTAGTTCAGAATACCACCTCTTCCTTCCATTTACTACATGATTTGATCTTTAAAATGATTGGAAAACAAGAAGAAAAAAATGACAAAGTTAGCAGGTCATTGTAGGCTTCCTGCAGCTATAAGGTGACTGGCGATTCTGGTACCTTCACCAAGTCCTCCACCATGACACCCCACAGCACAGAGGAGTGGATGGGTGTATATGTCACAGCAGTTGCAAAGGCTGGTGTAGGCAGGAGCTTCACAGTCCTTCTCAACCATGCCTTCATCTGTGTCCACAATCCCGTCTGCTCCTCTCCTAAGCAGTTCAAGTCTAGCTTCCTCTAGATTCTCAGGGAGGTTTGTGAGTGGAACCTCACAGCGTATCACTGTGGGATAGTCTCTTTCCACCTCTTGATCTCTGGCAGCCCAGAGAATTGTGTGTGGGCATAGATCAAGCCATTCCATTGCCCATGGGTGATGAACTATTTGTTTATTGAGCCATTTGTGTGTAGCTTTGTGTGGCTATGTGCTCCGTTCTGAGTCAGGTTGTGTTCCTGAAAGTTAAAGAAAATCACCATTTCCCCAGATCCTTCATTAGTACTATTATATATGTGTAAGATACATTCACTAAGACAAGCTTAAGAGAATCAGGTAAAGATGAAGACAAAGTTCCTCTTTGTGTTGTTATAAAATATGACACCTTTAACTGCTGGTGAACTCTGAGTAGTGAAATAATCTGCTCCCCTTTTTCCCATGTCTTTTATTTTTCCCCTTTCTGTGTTTATTTTTTTAATAATAACATGTTTTTTAAATGCCTTGTAGATTTACCAGACCAGAACACTTAGGAAGCAGTGCCAAGATCAAGTGTAGCGGTTGCCATAGCTACCAAGAGTCCACAAAGCAGCTCACCATGAAGAAGCTGCCCATTGTGGCCTGTTTTCATCTCAAAGTGAGTTTCCCAGAAAACCAGCCATGGGGCAGCCTCGCATTAGCCTGCAGCACAGCCTCAAACTCACCAGTGCACCAGTCCCAGGAAGCAAGAAGTAGGCCTGCCTACTGCATTTTCTGTCCTGATGTCCTGCACTGTGATACACCACCACCCTGCTGCATGGAGACAGGGTTTCCCACTGAACCTGGAGTCAGGCTTGAGTTGGCAAGCCCAGTCAGTGATCCTCCTGTCTGTGCCTCCCACGGCGCCGGGTTCCAGGTCCACTTCTGGCATTTATGTGGTTGTTAGGGAGATGAACTAAGAAGCTCAATCAAACCTGCGCAGCGAGCACTCGTAACTGCTAAGCCGTCTTTCCAACTCCTCTTTTAACTTTCCATTTTGCCTAAATGGAAATTTCACAGACCTGGGCCCAGACTAGGAGGTGTGAGTCAGTGGTAGAGCTCTTGCCTAACATGCACAAGGCTCTGAGTTCCACCCCAGAACTGCAGAAAGATCCAGAAAACAAACTCTAGTCTGCGTCTAGTCTCGATTCAGCAGGTCCTTTGTGGGAAAGGCTAGGTAGTAGGCAGTAGGAATTTGGGTCTGGTGGTGTTGTATGTGTGGGTGTTGTGCCTGCATGTGTGTCTGTGTACCATATGTGTACCTGGTGCCCACATAAGCCAAAAGAGGGTGTCAGATCCTTGAAGACTGGCATTACACGAGCCAGTATGTGTGCTGGGAATCAAAGCAAGGTCCTCTGGTAGAGTAGTCAGTGCTAGTGTTTGAGTCTTTAAAGGTACATATGGTCTGTTTCCTGTTCTTTAGAACTATGAAGGATCAGTTTGTGTTTGGTGGTATGCAGCTATAATCACAGCATTTGGAGGGGGGGTAGGGGTGGGGCGCAGGAGGGTCCTGCAGTGTGTGACAGCCTTGTGAGTCAGTCAGGAAAGTAGAAGCTGTTTTCTGGGCCTCTAGGCTTGGTGGCCTGGCTATTGCTCAGTCTGCCCACTGTTCCCTGCTCCCTTATCTCTGCAGCGATTTGAACACTCAGCCAAACTTCGGCGGAAGATCACCACATATGTGTCTTTTCCCCTGGAACTGGACATGACGCCCTTCATGGCCTCCAGGTAGAAAGGGTTGGTTCCCCTGTGTCTGGGTGGGGAGGCAAGTTGTCTGGTGGGTGCTCACCCAGTGCCAGCCTTTAGACACCGTAATGACAGCTGTCCAGGCCTCATCACCACCCCAGGACTCACCTGAGCTTACTGTGACAGGCTGCTGTTACCCCAGGACTCACCTGAGCTTACTGTGACAGGCTGCTGTTACCCCAGGACTCACCTGAGCTTACTGGGGGCTGCCCATTTGTACTCCACATCCCTCATCATTTATCAGCTTTCAGACTTGGCTACTCAAGATAAGGTTATAGGCATACCACATGTGATATTTTTGGTTGATGGAGACCAATTTTGAAATACAGATAAACAGGGTTGATTGTCTTTCTTGAGATCAAATCCTGTATATCATAGACTATATCAAATTTACCCTCTAAAAACTACAGTGCTTAGCCGGGCGTGGTGGCGCACGCCTTTAATCCCAGCACTCGGGAGGCAGAGGCAGGCGGATTTCTGAGTTCGAGGCCAGCCTGGTCTACAAAGAGATCCAGGACAGCCAGGGCTAAACAGAGAAACCCTGTCTCGAAAAACCAAAAAAAAAAAACAAAAACAAAACTACAGTGCTTGCTAATGTCTTTGGTTTGCTGTCTGTGACTGGCAGCTATAAGTGTGGAGGCTTAAAACAATAGAAATTTATTTTCTCACAATAATAGAAGCCAGAAATAAGGAACTTGGTGAGAAGGATCCTGACAGGGTTCCCTCCTAGACTTATCTAACTCCTGGAGGCTCTGGGCCAAGGCCCTTCCTGAATCTGTCTCAATCGTTGATCTGTTTCCTAGGTATTTATTAGTGGTTAAGGATAGGGCAGTCTAGACGGCCTCATGTCAGCCAACACCCTCTATCCTGTCTGCACAGGTTTTCTGAATGGGTCACGTCGGCTGTCTGGGGGTCATATGCAGGCAGTCACTTCAGAAACCACACCTCAGCCCACTATACTGTCCTGAGCAGGCTTCTTATTATTAGCCGTTGATGCCCTTCCTTGTAGCTGTGGTCCTAGGTTCATAGGTCACTGGCTGTAATGGTGTCATAGACCATCAGAGTTATCTCTTTGGAAAATGGGATAGTCGCATATGTAGGGATGGAGTGACGTTGTCGCTGATATCAGGGTCTCATGGAACTTGCTGTCTTCTGCTTATTTTGGCTGTAGGTAAACACACCAAACTAGTTTAAAACTTGGTATTTCCTGTTCAGTCCCTCTTCCCATTCTACCCAACCTACTGCTAGTAAGTACTGCTAGTTAGCTACTTCATAGTGTCCCTTATGCTCTTTTAAGGGTATATTGTGGGGCTAACCTACACATCACCTTTCATTTGGTGTGTTACAAGCAAAACTCTTCACAAGCCAGTGACTTCAGGGTCCATGGGGATGGGGGTGTGGGGAGGTGCACTAGCACCCACAGTAGTAGGCCAGGGAGCTCCAGCCCAATATCTTACCACCACATGGGGGCAGTCTGCCAAAGGAAACTGGTTTAATGGAGTACACCTTCATAAAATGCTGTCATCAGAGCCTGTGTCTGCGGGGAGGTGGTAATTACGGTTTATTTCTGTTCCTGCAGCAAAGAGAGCAGGATGAATGGGCAGTACCAGCAGCCCCTGGACAGTCTCAACAATGACAACAAGTACGTGGGGTTGCAGGGCCTAGGCAGGGTGAGCTGGCATTGTGGTCGTGCAGGTCTCTGCCCATGGCGTGTAGGGTCGGGCACATGCTCAGTCCTTCCTCTGAACAGTCTCCCTCTTGGTGGCACCCCCACTGTAGAGGCCTGATGGTCTGCGTAGGAGCTTAGCCTAACGAACCTGCTCCTTCTGGCCCCGTTCCTCTTGGTAGAACAGGCAGATGGCACTGACTAAAGTAGTTATTTCCACGGCGGTTGCCACTGCTGCCACCACTTGCACTCGGTGTGGTTCTAGGAGTTGCCGTTGCTGGCCCAGAGCTGAATGGTGCAGACTTGGCTCCCATCTCTGCAGCCAGCATGTTCTGCTTTGGTTTGGAGGTGTTCTGCCAGTTCAGCCATAATTCGGCTGTCCTCTCCTTTCATACCAGATACTCCTTGTTCGCTGTTGTTAACCATCAAGGGACCTTGGAGAGTGGCCACTACACCAGCTTCATCCGGCAGCACAAAGACCAATGGTTCAAGTGTGATGACGCCATTATTACCAAGGCCAGCATCAAAGATGTGCTGGACAGTGAAGGGTATGTCGGGGGGGGGGGGGCTGGAGGAGCCCTGTGCTGGTGTCTGTCTGTCCCTCCTGTCTGGCAAAAGCCAGTGGCTTGGCTGCAGCTGCCACTGTGTGCATATTCACCTTCGTTTAATTTGGTTTTGTAGCTGAAGGGACAGTGGTTCCTTGGGTCAGAAGTTGCCTGTAGGTCATGATTACAGGGTGGGAGTGTTACTGAACAGAGTTATGCCTCTAAATCGGAGACTGCTGTTGTCAGCGTTGCTGTGCAGTGGTTCTGGATCAGTTCCTCGGCTGCTTTTGTTACTTGTGCTCCATTTTCTGCTGGGAGCTTCCTTAGGATTCCTGGCCCCAGGGACCACATAGACCACCTGCTGCAGATGTGGACGGTGCACGTGAGGCTCTGGGGTCCCCAGGAGAGGAGTTATAGAGAAAAGTACACTACTGGTCAGGGGTTGGGGTTGAGTATACATGGACCCTACATGAGGGTAGTGCCACTGTGAACAGTAGAGATAATGACTACAGGAAGTCACCAGGGCCACAGTCAGTCACTCCCTAGTAAGCATTGTGGTCAGGTTAGGTGATGGGAGTCAGGCAGCATCTTTCTTGAGGGGCTACAGTAGCCATTTCAGGCATGTGAGCCATTCTTAACTGGCATAGACTATCTTAGAAGTTAGTATGAAACCCACTTTCCCTTTGCCTCCACAGGTACCTACTCTTCTATCACAAACAGTTCCTGGAATACGAGTAGCCTCCTGTCTTGCTGGCCAGAAAGAGAGAGAGAGAGAGGAGAGAGAGAGCAAGTTGGCAAACTTCCCGTCATGATCCCTGCTCCCCCCCACATCAGAACACCATGGCATTCCTCCTGTGCAGGCGAGCCTCCCACATGGCCTGCACTAGGAGATGTGTCAGGTGGGATGAGCTGAGTGGAGTGCGCCCTTGGCGGAAAGGAACTGCCTCCCCAGCACCTGTCCTTTGAGCCTTGTAGGCCGGGGATGGATGTCTTCAGAGCAGACCAACCTCTGCCTGCTGCTTCACCCTGCCATCCCACCTGCCTCCTTGAAAATGAGCCTGTCAAAGCTGTAGAGTGGGCAGAGATGATGCCAGAGGGCAGAGTGCTTGCAGCAGCAGCCCTCTGGCATGAAGGGCAGAGGGTGTGTCTCTTCTTAAATTGTAAGATAGCCCCCGGGCCCAGGTTGAGACCACCCACAGGCTACAAATACATCTGTCCTACAGATAACTTAGCATCAACTGCATGTGGAAACGTCGGCTCAGAGGTTCCCTTTGTTTTCTAGAAATAGGCGTCTTCTTACCTCTACCCCTTTGCTCTTTTTCCACGGTGGTGAGTTTCCTAAACGTGATAGTAGTCAAGTGAGTGATTATTGAGTTATGGAATTCTAGATGATCCTCTCCCCTCTGAGAGCGTGTCTTGCTCTTTTGATCAGTGTTGTTTCCTTGCCCTGTGCCCCTGCCTTCCTTCCCACACAGCCGGTGGCCGGGCAGATATCAGAGTCCCTGGTATCTTGATCTTTGCAGTAGATTCCTTGGTGGCTCCATTGACCCAATCCTCCCAGGTTTGTTCTTGGTCTCTGGTCTTTTTGCCTGCCCAGGGAGGTTTAGTGGCTGTTTGAGATTTGAAGCTGAGTGGTCCAGTTGGAGACTGCATTGCATAGTGTCACCCGCTTGCCTCCGTTCTGTGTTCACTATAGTTTCAGTTACAGCCAGAATAGGAAGTTACCAGTTCTGCTAGCAGAGTCATTCATGAAGTTTATTGTAAGATATTTTGCATGTATCTCTGGACAAGGCCTAGGTCGTCCACTTCTGAGAAACTGGAATCTAGGGTCTTGGTGTCTCTCCTTACACCACTACCTTGCCAGTGGTGCTTACCCTGAGCCTGTTGGTACCCACCCAGGAGTTACAGGACAGACAAGTATTTCCTAGGAGCTAGGCTCTGAGCCATAGGTCCATAGCAGGTGACACGTGCATCGTGTTTGCATAACAAGTATGGCTGTGATTTCAATTACATATAATTATGTGTACAGAATTTTTTTTTTACTATTTGAAAATAAATTTGTTTTTTGTTTTTTTCACTTACAGGCTATAAAAGAGCAGTACAGGGTCCAGCCCAGCTCCTTAGCTAATTGGAATGGATGAGGTAGCTGGGCAAAACTAAGTGGCCACTGCTCAACTGGTGTGAAAATCACTCGAAGTCAGGGGCAGCAGAAACTTTGTCATGTGGTAACAATTGCCCTGTTCTTTGGTGTGTTTCTATTTCTGATTTAAAGTAAAGAACAGACTTGAAGCATGTTTTAGAAAAATCCTTTTTTTGAGTATGGCTGAGCCTAGATTCTCAGACATGGACCCATGTTTGTGGGACTCTACTGTGGAGACGCTCCTGGGGCAGTGCATTGTATTTGTGAACAAGTCCACAGGAAAAACTTCACTGCAGTTGCCTGTGGGAACCAGAGCTCCAGGCTTCCTGAAGGTCTGCCTCCTTGACACGCCAGTGAATGGGGCATCCAGAGCAGGGCAGATGAGCAGGTGTGCTGGCCAGGCCTGCCTCCTCTGTCCCCACAGCACACGACCCATTCCTTCCTGTATTTGGGGCACTAGGAGGACAGCAGGTGTTTTCTGTCATTGTGACTTTAACCTTTTATATCCGAAAGCATTCTCCTCCTTCACCATGGTTTTACCGTTCTGAACACTTCACTCCGTACCTGTGGCAAGGTCCGCCAACTCCATGACTGCCGCTCGTGCATCAAGCCCTCCCTCTCTGTCCTGGGGTCCTCAGTGTGCTGTCTCCACTGAACAGGCATGTGTGGACAGCTAAGGAACAGCTTATTTGAGCAATGGGCTTGGTTCTTTCAGTTGCCCCTCTGGATAGCAAGGCAGGAAAAGGGTTTCCCATCCTAGAACCACCTAGTAGATGCACTCAGATGGTCGCAGATGTGCATCCACAGGGCTGCATTGCCTACCCCTACTCTAGAGCAGTGCGCAGACCTCTTCCATATACTGCTGGTGCCAGCTTCACAGGAGACTAAAGTAGTCCTCTTCAAATGGCCTCAGTGAGAGATTAAGGCATTAGGATGGGATCTGCAGTTGCTCTCTTTATCCCAGAAGTCCCCCTCAAGCTGAGCACTACCTGAGCGTCCCAGGCCATGTGAACCTGAGTGCTGTTGTATCCGGCTCAGTGTGTATGCTTTCCTTGTGTAAAATCATTGTTCTTTTTGACAAGTGGCTTGTTTCATTTATTATAGCTTTGAAATAAAAAATCGTGAGGGGAAAAAAAATCCAATGGTTGTACTGTGGCTAGAAGTTTTATTACCAAGACATTTATGTCACTTTTCTTTCCCTTGTCATTTTGAGGGGCTATCTGACTCCTCCCTAATGGCTTTTAGTCTTTCCTATATCATAATAAAGTTGTGTTTTATTCTGAAACCTGACTATTTGCCTCATTGCTAACACAGCCAAAATGTGGGTAGCAGCAGGCAAGGTGGTAGGGTAGGCTAGCTATGGGTTCCCAGTGGGTAAAGATGCACTCCACCTGTTCTGCAGTATATCAACTGTTTACCTCCTTCCTGCCGGGTGGGTATGGAGGCCACACATTAATCCCTGCTCTGCAGAGGCAGGCAGATCTCTCTGGTCTGCATAGCAAGTTCCAGTCAGCCAGGGTTACACAGCAAGACCTTGACTCAAAAGACAAAAGCAAAAAAGGTCCTCTTCCTTCTGTGTGCAGGAGCATGAGCAAGGTAGCCACACTAAGCCAGGCCCTCTGGGAAGTACATGGCTGCAGAGGCGCAGCAGATGGTGGATGCCTGCCCCCACTCCACTGAAATCTGAGATTCTGGCCCTCCTGTTTTGGATACTTTTATATGAAAATAGTCCAGAGAACTATGCCCTCATGGAACCGACCACTTGCCCACTGTGTGGCACTGTCATCAGATTAGAACTTCCTCCACCCTTGAGGTCTAAGACCTTCAGAAGAACCACTCGGTGCTGTCCCTCAAGTGCATTAGCATAAACCTTGTTCCCCAACCCCCCAAAAGAGGTGTAGCTGGAAAAATGGCTCGGTGGTTAAAAAGCACTGGCTACTCTTTCAGAGGACCCACAGTTCAGTTCCCAGCACCCACGTGGCAGCTCACAACAGTAACTCCAGTTGCAGAGTTTCTGACACCCTCATACTGACATACATGCAGGCAAAACACCAATAAACATAAAAATGTATATTTTAAAAACCCATTAAATTTATTTTCTAGGATGGGAAATAACAAGTCTGTGACTTAGTTTGTAAGTCCAATACCGAGCAGGTTTCATAATCACCTCAGACCCACATGCTGCACTGGTATGTGAGGTGCCAGCATTATGTAATGGTTTCTGGCTAACAGTATGAAGTCTGCCATAGACATCCCCATCTCTTCCCTTGAGCAGTTCTGTATAAGTCTGGCTGCCATCCTCTGCCAGGCATGTTCAGAGCTGACAGCATGGCATGTGTAGCTGTGACCTCTTAAGCATGCTAGCTACATAATGCTGCTCCCTTTGATTATCTTTGAAATCACAGTATACCCAATCTTGAGAACTCAGTCGCAGATTCCACACAGTGGGAGAGGTGGGTCTGCAGCCAGTCATTCCCAGAAGCATCTCCAGTCATGGAGACCCATCTAGAAACCGACATCTTTTCCCTCTGTGGGCATCTGGTCACCCCAGGAGAGCAGTGTTAGTGGAAAGGACACCACCTGCTTGGGCAGCCTCTTCTGTCTTCTGGATGGACCGGAACTTGTGTCTTAGGCCTGGGTCTGAGATGGTGGTGGCTGCTTTAGGTGGCACCTTACAGCTCAGTGCTCAGAACACTTGTTTGACTGTGGGATGATCCGATGGGCTCAGCTGGCATCTGACATGTCTCCAGTCCCACTGAGCCCCAGGTAGTAAGAAGCTGTTTCTGATAAGGGAGTGTCTGCTTGCTTGCTTTGTGATGTCTGTTTGAGCTGTGATTCTCCCTGCTCAAAAGGTTTTAAAGTGTCTTTAAAACTCGCTATTTCCTTTAAAACAAACAAACAAACAAAAACAACAAAAACCTGTATGGATGTTTGCCCATGTTGTGTGCCTGATGTTCTCAGGAATGAAAACGCCCTTGGGATTAGTGCTATGGTTGGATGTGAGCCACCATGTGGGTGCTGGGAACCAAACCCAGGTCCTCTGGAAGAGCAACAAATGCTCTTAAGCACGGAGCCATCTCTCAGGCCCCAAGGCTTGCTCATAAGGTCTGGAGTGATGTTACATGACTCAGTGTGGTTATTGTGTCTGAAGACTCTATTTCAGTAGAAAAGCAGAGGGATCCTACAGGCCCTGCTGGGAAGGGCCACTTGCTCTGATATCAAGGGAAAGGCATTAGCTGGGAAGCATATGCATGCTTGGTGGCAGGTATGTTCCAGGTTACACATTACAGAGGAGAAGTTTCTGAGCAGCCGTAGGAGTATCATAAGGCGCACACACCACACTGGCTTCCCCTGGTCCTTTACAGGGACACTGATGTGTGGTGAGGATAAAGGTATCATTAGAGAGACTCAGGGAGGCCGGCCCAGAAATAGAGGTGAGAAATTCAGGATACAGACAGTACATGAATAGAATTTTATCATCGTTGGGGAAATAGGCTATACGTAAGAGTGTTTTAGGGAAACAAGATTAAGAAAGACAAATACCAGGTTTTCTCACATTTACAAAATCTAGATTTTTTTTTTTTTTTAAAGACATGAACTTATAAGGGTAACGAATTGTGTAGGGGAGACCAGTGGAAGATTGTGGAAGATAAGAGAGTTAATGGAGTCAGGGAAGACTACCAAAGCACACTGTATACAAGTTTGTAAAAGCTGTAGCAAAAACAGTTTTATTCAACTAATAAAAACAATTTAAGGGAACACTGCAAATGGAGTCAGGCTATATTCTACAGGCTGACCCAACACAATAGCTAAAATTGGCAAAAGAGTTCATTCTTTTAACAGAAAGTAAAAGACAAAGTGTACACAAATGACCTGCTGAAAAGCTGACCAAAAATTCTCATGATTCTTTGAAGCCGAGGCTGGACTCTGCACCCTATGTTCTTGCTGCCTCTGTTCTCCTCTACCCTGGTTCCAGAATCATCTTGTACTTTCAGCCCCTTGGGTTCTAATGAGCAGACTTTTAAAACCACAGATCTTAAAGACTAGAAATAGGTTCGTCTCCCAGACAGGCTGAGCACCGGAGCCTGTCTGTGCATGCACTGGTGATATTCCTCAGCCCACAACCAGCACATGTCTGTAGCAGGAGCTAGGGCCTTTCTATCAATCCTGTTGTAGGAAGTGGATCGTGGGAACACTGTAGGCTGGCTCAACACATCTTGAACAAGAACTTGTTAGGTGGCAACTTTTCAACAAGGATAAAAACAGCGATGGTCTCACAAGGCCTCCGTTGCGGGTTGAACTTGTCCCCCAAAACTTATAGTGAAATCCCTAACCCTTACTGCTTCGAATGTGGCCTTCTTCGGAGATGGACTCTACAGGAAAATGAAGCTCTTAGGCAGATCATGACATGAAATATAAGAGGAAGAATGATCCCCGAGACAGAAGAGTGGAGAGGGACAGGGAGAGGGACTACCGGTGGGTTAAGGAGAAGCCAAGGACAGATCTTGCATGTGTGGCCTCAGGAAGAGCCAGTTCTGCAGACACCTCGACTGCAGACTTCCAAAGTCTGTGGACAGCCACATCGTGTTATTAGAGCTGGCATCAGAGTTACTCTGTGCCGACAGTCTTCTCCCTTGCAGCCTGATAGCTAGTGACGGGTGGAGAGTACAGGGCACCTGTCGCGTGGCCTTTGGGGTTAGGAAGCCTGCCTGGGTAATAAGGATGAAGTGGACCGTCTCACCCTTCAGCTTGCTGGGAAATGCTTCTGCCCCTGGAGGTTTAAATGCGACTAAAGAGATAAGCACAGGTGCTCATAAACCGTGGATGCAATTGAACATACTCTTGCTGAGGTCAAGGTAACACCCATCAGGTTTTTCTTTTTTAGATGTTTGGCCTTCACTTAGAGGGGCCCTCATCTTCCTGGCTATACCACATCAGCCAGACACACACGTATACGTGCACACATGACACAACCCTGAATCTGCACATACACATACAAATTACTTACAAATACATCCACACTGCACTCATCTGCCTAAGGCCATAGGAACGACCACTTGTTTTTAAGAATTGTAGGGATAATGCTCTAGGTACTGGCCATTCTCCACCTTTCTTGACCAAAGAGAAAAGGCACAGGTTGACTGCTCTGGAAAGTATAGGACACAGCGGCAGGCACAGGCGGTGCTGGGACGTGGGCGCTGCAGGTGGTTGCTTTATTGCTCTGCGTGGGTGCAGCCGGGCTTCCTTTCTCCTGTCTTCATCTGTCTCTTCTCCATCTCTTTCCCCCTCTGTCATTCCATCCTCTAAATTGTCTTTTTTATTTTTCGGGCTGTTAAGCTCCCGGACGCGCGTCCCCGGTGGGTGAGCGCAGGACACCCAGGCCGCCTACTGATGCTCGCACACAGGGCTGCGGGGCAGCAGTGCCCGCGAAGCCATGTATCCCGAGCGAGCGCGGCGCGCTCTCCTGAGTGGGAGAATTGCGCTCCGGGAAGCAGAAGCTACACGTTTCGACAGGCTGGGGTGAAGCGGTCACCTCGTGGCGAGCCTCTGTCACGGGGCCTGCAGTGACAAGGGAGGGCGCTGTGGGCACCGAGGACTGCCTGGTCCAGGAGCCCAGTGCTTCTACAGGATTTGCCCTTTTGAGCGTCCCTGAACAGGTTTTCACGGCCGGGCTCACTTCTCCCCGCACCCCGAAACCATCCAGCCCTCACCCCGGGGTAACCCGCTTTCCGCTCTCCTCTCAAAGCTGAAGCAAGAACCTGACACCCACCCTTTCTTCTGGCCCCACTGTTGGAACCTGATTTCACTAAGGTGCTTCGGGATGTGCCCCAGGCCACTCCGGTGGGCTCAGAGTGCGTCCACCCTGGATGCAGGGGTAGTGATGGATAGCGGAGGGGAGAGGACTGCTGGTGGTTGTCGGGGAAGGAAGCCTGGCTTCCCATACTTACGGTGGGCGTGGGGAGAGTTTGCTTGTGACCCACGCGGCCCGGCAGGCTGGCTGGGAAGTGGCTCTCCTCTACGCCTGAGGAAGGAAGCCAAGGCCACCAAGAAACAGCAGAAGATGGCGCAGAGGCAGATTCCCAGTGTACAGTAGAGAGTCAGCTGGTCGCTGCTTAGCCTCAATCCTGTGGGTGTTTCAGGACAGACAAGTTCAAGGAGGGCACCCACTCCCCAGCGCTCCCTTCTGGAATGGTGTAATAAAGTTATAAAGGATTTATCAATAAAAGTTCTGTTACACAAAAGTAAAGTAGCTAGAGAGGCCAACCCTGGCTGGCAGCGTTAACTCATCCCTCTTCTCAGGGAGAGCAGAAATCTGCCGGCAGGGTGACCCCAGTTACAGCTGCCTGGGAAGAGCATCCCTGCTCTTTCACTGGAAAATGATGGCAGTGTTTTACCCCATTTGTCCAAACAACCAAGCCTTGGAACTGCTGTCTCTGTGGAACAAGGTATACTTGTTCAAAGTGTAACTTAGGGCCTGAGCCTATATAAACTGAGGGGATTTCTGTCCGAGTGAGCTCCCTTGTGTGCATGCGCCAGAACAAGTCACAGGCTATTATTCAGGAGCTCTTAGGAGTGGTTTTTCACTGGGTACGCACAACAATTTCACAAAAGCTCAGCCTGTTCTGGGCGCCAGGTGCCTTTTGTACAAGACGCTCCATAATCCCCATTTGCTGATGGGATGGGATGGGATGGGATGGGATGGGAGGGGAGGGGATGGGATGGGATGGGATGGGACGGGATGGGATGGGACGGAGGATGGTGGGGGTGGGGAGGGCTGCCAATATCTTTGTTTTAAAAACTGGGATGTAACCTGCAAACCACCACATTCACCACTTTAGTGAATTTTGAGTGTTTTTTTTAAAAGCATACTCATGAAGTTGCGTAAGTATTTGTGCTCCCCAATTTGAGGCTATTTTTTTTTTTATCTCCAATGAAAAACTTCCCATCCCATTAATGGACCATCCCCATTTTCTCTCATCTGGCCGCCAATTACATTCATCTGTCCTATGTCTCTATGGACTGACTGATCTGTTCTGGACATTTTGTACCTTACACTGATAGGCTTGGGGAAACTATTCAGGACAGTGCCCATGAGATATTGTTGGACAAATGTATTTAAAAAAGAAAGAAAGGAAAAGACCTGATGGGATTCTGTTTCTCTTGTAAGTTGCCAGTTAGATGCTGACTTTAACAGACTTCCTGGCATTCACTCTTTACACAAACTGGAGTTGGATGTAACAAACAGCTCACTGCACAGATTCCTTATCCTTCTGCAGAGCTCAGGAACATGGTCCAGCTAGCTGCATGATTACTAAGCAAAACTTCCATTAATCATGATGCTGAGACATTCTCCTCAGTAACTTTGCCTCTTAACGTTCCCCTAGGAGGTTGTAAGAGAGGAGACCCAATGGCCGACCTCTGAGCTTGAACACGGTCTCCTGCGTACACCACACAGTGGGCAATGGTCTTAAGGAGGACCAGGAGTCTCACTGATGCTAAACAGCAGAACCTGCCATGTGTTCTTCGGCCTGTGCACTTCCTCTAATAAGGTCAAAACTATCCAACTATTTTAACTACACCCTCGATAAGAAGTATACTACACCACAGTCTCCCTTGCTGTGTGTCACAGCTGCTCCGTCACAAACGTGCTCTAAGAATACACACTGCCGTCACTCAGCTGCCTAATGTTCTGGATCTTTGCCATGTGTTATCATGGTGCCTTCGATGGACCCTCCCTGGATGGGCTCCAGGTTGCTGCCTATCCTGGCTCCTCACTCCCTTCCTCCTTGTCATCCTCATACGGACAGTTTACCTTGTCTTTTAAACTCTTTACAGAGGTTCCTTCTGGACTGTCTCACTGTCTTACCCTGGTCAGCCACACCAAGATGAAGTAAAGACAGTACTTCTTCTAGAGTCACTCCAGACTTGAGAACCCACAAAACAATGTCTCCCTCACTCACAGCAGAAAGTAGCCAGAAAGGAATTGGCAACCCCAGACCTTATATGTAAAGGGTCTTGAATTAAAGGAAATCCATCCCAACACAAAACCAATGCCCTAAAACAAGTCCAAGGTCCCAGGAAATCTGTCACCCATGGAATTCCCAGAGAGCAGCTTCCCCTAGAAGGTCAGAGTAAATCAACAGACCTATCTTCCATCCTGCCGTTCCAAGAATCAGATCACAGAAAAGGCAGCTCACTTCTTCATTCTGCTGCTGACAAGACCCTCCCCTCTTCCCTCTCTATTCTTAGCTAGACCAGCCCCCAAAACATGTAATTTGCATTGCTCTGCAAGTTCAAATGCTGTGCCTCTGGGTCTCGGGGCCCTGTCTCTCAGACCAACAGATGTCAGCTTTTACCATGAAGGTTGATCTGAGTTTCTTCTTTCTTTCCCTTTCTTTCTTTCTTTCTTTCTTTCTTTCTTTCTTTCTTTCTTTCTTTCTTTCTTTCTTTCTTTCTTTCTNGTTTCTTCTTTCTTTCCCTTTCTTTCTTTCTTTCTTTCTTTCTTTCTTTCTTTCTTTCTTTCTTTCTTTCTTTCTTTCTTTCTTTCTCTCTCTCTTTCTTTCTTTCTTTCCTTTTTTTCTTTTCTCTCTCTCCTTCCATCTTTCTTCTTTCTTTCTTTCTTTCTTTCTTTCTTTCTTTCTTTCTTTCTCTCTTTCTTCCTCTCTTCCTTTCTTTCTATATATCTTTCCTTTTTTCATTTTCCTCTGATGGTTTGATTGTCACATGTACCACAAAGTTTGCCACCCACATCAAGCCCTGTGGAATCATTCTCTTCAACTCTGTTCTGGGCTGGGCCCTGTTTTATCCCATGGACTAAGAAGCTCAGAGAGGCTGTGTAGAAAGGAATAGCCCTGCGAGGCTGGCTAGGTCACAAACATGTATTACATATCTCAAAAGCTAAGGGAGTGTGTGCATGGCTCATCGGCCGACCTCTTGACTAACACCAGGAGGATCTGGGTCCAGTCCCAGCACTTCAGAATACCAAGGGGAAATTTTAAACAGATTTGAATATTTTCACTAGAAAGAAATGATTAAGCATTCGAGGTAACAGATTTGAGCAGTGTATACCGTGTGGATGTGACAAAATTTCCCACAGACTTCTCAAAAATTCATCTAAACATTTTTTTTTAACCCTAATGTGACCTCCCTGGCTTCTGGATACTTGCCTGAAGTCTGAGCCTCTTGAACTAAAGACACTTGTCATTACAGTCCGCCGCCTGGACTCCTACCCATCCCGACCTTCAGATGCCTTAGGCACTGGCCTGGGGTCACTCACCTGGACCATGCTCCGATCCCTGGTACCTTCCTGGGTCGTCTGGCCTGACTTCCACCTCCCCGGCCTGTGGTCTCCCGAGCTCGGGCTGGAGGTTTGCCTGGCTTCTGGGCCTTTTCTCACAGAAGTGTGCACACTGCTGAGGGTGCTGTGTGCAGGTGGAGTCACAGCTGATGCAGGCCCCCAGGAGATGGTCGTAGTACCTGCCTTGCTCTTTTTGGCAACTGATGAATTCTGTGGGACAGAAAAAAAAAAATGCTGCCAGGTGTTCTGGGCTCACAGGAGTTTGGGGGGATCTGACCCTAGACTAAGTCAGAGTGAAGAAACAAAAACAAACCAACGCTATAGTTCAGTGCAAAGACAGCAATTCCAGAATGGTTGGGCCCTCTAGCATATCATATTCTGATATCATTATCTATATCTCTATATCTCTATCTACGTATCTATACCTATACTTATCTATATCTGTGTCTATACCTATCTATAGATAATGTATCTTCCTGTACCTAGTTCAAATGTTACTGGGGGTGTTTCTTCTTTGACCCATTAATTCTTCATACTTCTTCATTTCCAAATATGGCCATTTTTGACAACTATTTAAATGGTTTATTTCTTTTTTTTATGTGCAGGAGTGCTTTGCCTGCATATATGTATATGCGCCACATCCATGCCTGGTGCCTGTGAGTTCAGACGGCAGCGTGGATCTGAACTGGAGTTAAGGATGCTTGGGAGCCACCATACAGTTGTTAGGAGCAGAGCTGGATCCCTTGAAAAATCAGCAAATGCTCTTAACCGCCAAGCTATCTGTCTAGCCCCCTCTATATATCTTTTAATTTAACACCTAGATTGTTCTGCTGTCATATAAAATGTCGTTTGCATTTTCAAATCTCCCGAAAGGGAAACATAATTCAAGTTAGTGGGAGGAATAGAAGAGAAAAAGCCAGACCCTTCCTTGGAGATTCGGGGAGGGAGGTGGGAAAGGCCAGTGATGTGTTGGGACCACAGCAGTCCACACAGGTAATGATGCTGAGCAGCAGCTATGTCCCCAAGGGTCCCAGCTGGGGACTAGTACATGGGAAGTTGATCTCCTGGGTGAGTTAATCCCTCCACAGCTTCACAACCAGAAAGGTTACAAGGACATAGTCCGACCCGGAGGAAGTCCACCGGGGAAGGGAGGCACTACCCACTCAGTCTCCAATAAAGCTACCTGCACCACACACCAAGATGGAGAGCCATGTGGCCATGGATTGAGGCCCGTCTCTCCAAATCACCAGCTTTCCTCCTTTAAGACCAATGGGAGTCTTAAATTTATTTAAAATGTACAAGGGCAGAAGAGATAGCTCAGTGGTATTTATTTGCTACTAAGACCGATAACCCTCCAAGTTTGTTCCCAGGACCGCAAGCTGGAAGGAGAGAACTGACTACTGAAAGTATCTTCTGACTTACCACACACACACACACACACACACACACACACACACACACACATACA
>NC_034603.1:29169380-29185323 GCF_900095145.1 Mus pahari | reverse complement strand
GCACACACATGCATAAGCATACATTTTAAAACAGAGATAATCAATAAATGTTTGAAAAATACATGAGTGAAAAGAACTGGATTGGAAATGAAAAAGGCAGAGTTTTCGTAATCTCTGAAATAATGCATGTGGATGGGCTGTGTTTCCTGTGTCTGTGGGAGTGCTACAGGAGAGCTGGGAGCAGGGACGTGCCTGTGATCCCAGGCCTCAGGATGCTGCTGCTGGAGAATCTCAAGTTCAAAGCTAGCCTGAGTCATTCCTGCTCATGGAGGAGGAGGAGGGAGAGAGAGACACAGAGAGAGAGAGAGAGACAGAAAGAGAGAGAGAGAGAGAGAGAGAGAGAGAGAGAGAGAGAGAGATCTAAAAACATTGTATTTATGTATTGAATTAACAAAGAATAAATTTTTAAAAAATGTTTAAGAATGAGATAGCGATGAAGGTCATGTGGTGAGGCCTAACTCCTGCTTTGTAACCAGAGAAGCCCTCCAGGACGGTGATGAGAGGCACTGGAGGCTGGATGAGGGATGATTAGGGAGATGCATTTCAGGCAGGGGCACAGGCGGTCGGAAGGCAGGAAAGAGCAGACAATGTACAAACAGCTGCAAGACTGAGGGAAGGAGACCACCTGCCTATGCCATTCCTTCACCTGGCTTCACAAGGGCCAGGGGGGTCTGTGTGTGTGTGTGTGTGTGTGTGTGTGTGTGTGTGTGTGTGTGTGAATCGCTCAGCTGTCCCCTGACCCCAGACTCCAGAACTCACTGCAGAAGTCTGTACAGGTGCGCTGGCTCCTCTGGCTGCAGGTCAGTGCACAGGAGACACAGGATTTCCTTGAGGAGTCCCAGTACTGATCTTTGGGGCAGAATGCCATAGCCACGCCTGGCCACCAATCCTGTGGAAGGAGAGATGGAGAATTAGGACAGTAGGTGGGTAAACGCTCTCCTGACCCATTCTGAGATGTTCTCTGTCTCAGCAGGCAGAGGCGGCGTCCAGCCGCAGCTGAGGTCAGGGGTGATTTCTTCACTCTTTAAGCCTCTGTTTCCCATTTGTAAAATGCTTTCTCTATAGTCTCTCCCTTATACTGTTGTACCCTGACTGTCCCCACATTGTCCTCCGTGTGTACCAGGTCTCCCCCACAGGGTCCCTGCTTACTTCTCCCTCATCTTTGACATCTGTCTAAACCTCGTTACCCCTGAAAAACTATGGGAACCAGAGGGCTATGAAGAACGATTTGGATTTAGACAAGCTGGCACTGATATTGATATCCAGCATGGACCAAGGTGCTGATGTTGGACAGCAGAGGGTTATGAGTCAGCACAAAATGACCGACACTAGATGTTAGAGAAACCCAAAAGCAAACAGTGATGTCATCTCTTCTCTAGCTGTCCCCCCACAGAATGACATTTTTGTGTGACTCTATAAATATGGCCTTGAGGTCAGAGGCAAGGGCTTCACCTTTGTCAGCTTGTCTGGGTATGTCTGCCTGTAGACCTAGATGCCTATGAGGCCTGTGTGCTGGTCTGCATGTGTGTAGGCTTGTGCCTAGGCACCTACCATTGTCTGCCTAACAGTCTGTGTGGAAGCCTTCATCCAGAGTGAATAAAGTATCTTTAAAAAGATTTGTTTTAATTTTATGTGTATGTGTGTATCTGTGTTTATATATACCACATATATGCCTGGTATCTGCGGAGGCCAGGAGAGGGTGTTGGCTCCACTAGAACTGGGGTTATAGGTAATTGGATGCTGCTTTATGCTTGAAACTCGGGTCCTCTGCAAAAGCAGCAAGTGCTCTAACTACTGAGCCACCCCTCCAGCCCCAGTCCAGTATCATGCCTCATCTGTCTAAGACTCCTTCATCTCTTCCATCTCCTTGTCCCATGTGACCCTCCTCTTTTCATGGCATCAGAACAGGGACCTGGAAGGGACCCTACTGTCCCCCGTGCCCAGGTGCCCCCTTCTGTACACAGAATCATTGCTCCTCACTGTGGCCTTGGCATTCATGAGGGTAGCTGCTTCCTGCTATTATTTAAATTCACTGTGTGATGGTTTGCATATGCTTGGCCCAGGGAGTGGCACTAGTAGGAGGTGTGACCCTGTTGGAGTAGGTGTGTCACTGTGGTGTGGTGTGGGCATTAAGACCCTCATCCTAGCTGCCTGGAAGCTAGTCTTCCTCTAGCAGCCTTCAGATGAAGATGGAGAACTCTCAGCTCCTCCTGCACCATGTCTGCCTGGACGCTGCCATGTTCCCACCTTGATGATAATGGACTGAACCTCTGAACCTGTAAGCCAGCCCCAATTAAATGTTGTCCTTTATAAGACTTGCCTTGGTCATGGTGTCTGTTCACAGCAGTAAAACCCTAACTAAGACACAGCACAGGCATCATTTGGCAAGGTCTGATCATAATTTTCTGTCCAGCGCTGGGTCCTCAGGACTTAGCAGGTGCCCACTAAAAAAACCAACATTTTCAAAAGCAGCCTGGCCAGTGCCAAGCCTACAGCAGGCACTCGGTGTTTTTCCCCTTTTTTTGTTCACTGATTCATACATTGCAGCAATGCTTTGTATAAAGTCCATGTCTTTTACCGGTGTTAAAGACACCATTACAGCCCACACCAGGACTGAGCTCACTTCCTGTACCTAGTGTCTCCCCATGGCTAATTCCCATCAGGAGAGTGAATATTCTGACGTGTCACTATGGGTTGACAGACCTTGTCTGGCATGTTACAGACATAATCCGCATTTCCTCAAAGCTACATTGCAGCGGTCCACTTTGATGCTGGAATGCCTTCACTCTGACTCTGCCGTCTGTTGTGGCCACAGCTTCTCCTGAAGTACTGGAAGCAGAAGGTAGTGACAGCAGGGGCAGGCAGTAGCAGCACCCTGGAAGTTGGCAGGCCCAGGGGCAGCACTAGGGTCCTTCCTGGCATTGGGAGTGAGGAGAATCAGTGTCCCCTAGCCATTTCTATTGCATTTTGTAACACTTTCTTGCTACTTTGTAGTCGATATGAGCTTTTGGTTCCTTGTTGAATAAAATACCAATAATCTGCACACCATCAGTGCAGGCAGCCACCCCAACCCCTGGTTATAAAACCAGAGCAGAGGGGACGCCTGCTCACCTAGAGCCCAGTGGGGGCCAACGAGAGTAATATCCAGACGGCCATGAACTACACTGACTTACTATTAAAACAAACCGAGATAAACAAAAAGCAAAAGAGCGCGACAACAACCCCCCCCCCCAGTCTTATTAAAAGTATGCAAAAGATTCGAGTAGACAATTCTCAAAAGAAGACACAGAGATTGCTCACAGGCATTGGAGAAGATGCTCGACATCACGGCTCATCAGGAAAGCCACAGCAGGCTCCCCAACCCTGGTTAGAATGGCTGTTGTTAATGGCCGGGCTGTAGAGAAAAAGAATGTTCATGCAATGCTGGTGCAACAATTATGAAAATTTCTTTTAAAAGTAAAAGTAGAATCAGCACATGGCCCAGCATCTCCATCAGTGGGTGCTGTGGTGGTCTGGATGAGAATGGCCCCCATAGGCTCATGTGTGTGAATACTTGGCCCCCAGTTGGTGGAACTGTGTGGGAAGGATTCAGAGGTTTGACCTTGTTGTTGGAGGAGGTGCGTCACTGTGGTCCCACACCATTCCTAGTGTTTCTGTCTGACTCTCTCAGCCTAGTACATGTGGATAGAAAGGTACTGCTCCAGTACCATGCCTGCCTGCCTGCTGTCATGCTCCCCACCATGATGACCATGATGAACTCAAACCCTTTGGAACCAGGAGTCCCCAAATTACACACTTTTATAATCTGTCTTGGTCAGGTGTAACTAGGACGGGTATTTGTCCAAAAGCAATGAAATTAAAAGATTAAGACATAACTTTGCTGCCATGTTTATTATAGCTTATCATTGCTAAGATTTGGAATTAACTTAAATGGCCAACAATGAATGAACATATAAGGAGAATGTGACATATATATGGTGGAATATTACTCAGTCATATAAAGGGCGAAGTTCTGTTTTGTTTGAACACCATAACTAGACTCAGAGGGCATTATTTTAATCAAAATAAGCCAAAAACACAGAAAAGCAAGAATTATATGATCTCATTCTGTGCGATCAATAATGTCAACTTACAATGGCAGAAAGAGGCAGTGGCTGGCACAGCTGGGAGAGAACAGGTGGGCAGAGCGATGTTATAAGAAGATGGGAGAATGTGCTTATGTTCTGTTGCTCAGCAAGGAAACTACAGTATCTTAAAATCACTGGAAGAGAGGTTCTGAGCTCTCACCACACACACAACAAACACCAGGCGGTGGTTAAGCTGACCACCCTGGTTTCATTGTTACAGGATGTAGACACATGTTGAAAAGTCACTGCACCCATAAACATGTGCAGCTCTCAGGCACTGACCTACATTTTTAAAAAGAAACAAAGACCCGAAGCTTCCTACATCTGAAGAAAGATGAGAAGCTCAACAAGGTCCAAGGAAAACCTCCCATACACCAGGCCTGGCACCGCAGGTCTGTGACTCCAGCCACCGGTGGGCTGGGGCAGGCCGCCCAACTTAGCAAGGCTACCTCAAAACTGAAAGTAGTAAATAAAATAATAAACATTTTAAAAGGCAGGAGTAGACAGCCCTCAGTGCCAGAGCGTTTGCTTAATGTCTCTGAGATCCCAGGATCAGTGTAAAGAGAGAGCGAGCAAGCGAGGGAAGACGGGAAGAGGAGGGGGAGTGAGAGGAGAGAGACAGAGTGAAAGAGGGAGAGAGGAAGAAAGGAATTAAAAAAAAACCTACCAACCTCAAACTTGTACCACGATACATTACAGTAAAATTATAGAACCCAAGGGTAAAGAAAATTGTTAAAGTAGCAAGACAAAAGCAGCCTGTGGGCTGGGGAGGTGGGCCAGCAGGTAAGGCCCTGATGGCCTCAGTTTGACTCCTGGGGTCCCCATAGAGGTTAAAGAAGAGAACTGAATCTGCCGAATTGTTCTCTGACCTTCACATGCCTGCTATGGTACATGGTTCTCTTTCTCTGTCTCTGTCTCTGTCTCTGTCTCTGTCTCTGTCTCTGTCTCTGTCTCTGTCTCTCTCTCTCTCTCTCTCTCTCTCTCTCTCACACACACACACACACACACAGAGTCATTATAAAGAGAAGGAGGAGGAGGAAGAGGAGGACGAGGAGGAGGAGGAAGAGGAGGAAGAAGANGAGGAGGAGGAGGAGGAGGAGGAGGAGGAGGAGGAGGAGACAACTTGCTATGTACCAAGAATCTTCTGGAAAGTTAATGGAGAGAGAAAGATGGGATGTCAGGTCTAAAGGCCTGGAAGAAAGCTGTCAGCCACAAGTTATGTCCTGGGCAAAACTGCCTGTCAGTAATAAAGGAGAAATTAAGACATTTCCAAAAGAAAAAAAGTAAGGGAACAGATTGCTGGTATCCAAGGCTGCCAAGAGTCCTTTGTGTGGAAATGGATGTCACTAGACAGAGCCTAGAAAGGAGAAGAAACACTAATAAAGGTCCCTGCTTGGGAAAGCATTATTTTTTCTTTGTTTTCTTTTTATGTATATGGCATTTTGCCTGCATGTATGTCTATATGCCGTGACACTCTTGGTGTCTGCAGAGCCCCTGGGGCTGTAGTTACCAAAAGCTCTGAGTTGTCATATGAGTCCTGGGAACCAAACCCAGGTCTTCTGGAAGATCAGCTAGTGTTCTTAACTGCTGAGCCATCTCTCCAGCCTCTGTTTTATTTTATTTTTTTGAGACAAGGTCTCTTTAAGTAGGTCTAGCTGGCCTGGAACTTTCTCTGTAGGCCAGATTGACCTCAAACTCAAGGTCTCTACCTCCTGAGTGCTGGGATTAAAGGCATGCACCAGCCACCATGTCTGGGTATTTAATCAATCAGTCAGTCAATCAGTCAATCAGTCAATCAATCAATCAATCAATCAACTAATGTGTGTATGTGTATGTATATGTATGTATATATATGTGTGTGTATGTAAGTGTTGTATATATGTGTGTATGTGTGTGCATATCTGTGTGTATGTATATATTTGTGCATATGTGCATGTGTATATATGTGTGCATGTGTGTATGTATGTGTATGTGTGTATTTATTTGTGTGTATTCGCCCTTGTGCGTGCACTAGAGTGCATGTGGTACTGGGTACTGAACCTAGAGCTTCGCAGATATCAGACAAGCACTCTTCCAGCGAGTGCTATCCCCAGCTCTTTTCTTCATTGTATTTTGAGAAAAGGCCTTGTTAAGTTGGCCAAGGTTGACCTTGAACCCCCTCTCTAGCCAAGGTGGGGCCTTGAACTTGTGATCTTCCTGACTCAGCGTCTCAGGTACCTGGGTTCATGAGCCTCCACCACCAGGCCAACCAAGATAAACTTCACTTATTGTATACTTGTTTTGAGTTGAAGCTCCTATTTCACTACCTAATTTAATAAACACTACATAAAACAATCACTAAAAACCTATGTTAATTGGTCTTGCAAACTTTATATGCCCCAGTACAGGGGAACACCAGGGCCAAGAAGGGGGAGTGGGTGGGTAGGTGAGCGGGGTGGGCAGGGAGAAGGCAGGGAGGGTATAGGGGACTTTGGGGATAGCATTTAAAATGTAAATGAAGTAAATACTTAATAAAAATTGGAAAAAAATATTTTAATAAAAAAACCTATGTTAATCATCATTCATGTTCAAAGAGAAAACATGCAGCAATGTCTTCATAAACAACATAAAAGCGAAAGGGCAGAGATTTTTAGGAACTGTGTTTTGCAAATTAATGAAACTAAGTAGATATTCAAATTAAAATGTTACAAGACCAAGTTGTTACTCGTAAATTTTAAGATAACCACTAAGACAATAAATTAAAAATCTGCAGAAAAGAAGGAGAGGCAGGGGCCTGGCTCAGTGGGTTCAGGTGCCTACTACCCATCCTAATGGCCTGAGTTCAGTCACCTGTACCCACATAGAAAAAGGAGAAAATCAAATTGTCTTCTGACTCCACTCACCATGGCACCTAAGCCCGACACATACACGCACTCATGCACAAAATAAATAAAACAGAATAAATAAATAAATAAACAAGCAGCAGAAACAAATCTTTATCAGAAAAAATATTAAATATAAATGATCTGAACTCTAGGTTTAAAGGAAGAAACTGGCAGAGAGATATGCAAAAACCACAAGATTAATCTCTGTACTATTTATAGAAGATTTGTTTTTGTTTGTGGTGTTACAGGTGGAGCCCAGGGACTACAGACTGCTAGACAATTTCCACCTCTTAGCCACGCCCCAACCCCAACATAGATCAAAGGACACAGAAGATTTAAAAATAAAATTATGGAACAAGATATTTCCTGCATTGTCAGGCTGTGGTGGCTCACGCCTTTAATCCCAGTACTTGGGAGGCAGAGACAGCAAATCTTTGTGTGTTCAAGGCCAGCCTGGGCTACGGAGCGAGCTCCAGGACATCCAGGGCTACACAGAGAAACCCTGTCTTGAAAAGCAAAAACAAAGGGAAAAAATGTAAATCATGCCCAAAGAACAGATGCAAATTTACAACTATTGTCAGACAAAATACATCTTATGTCAAAGTCCCAAAGAGACATTAAAAGAAATAAAACCACAGACCAATATGCCTTATGAATATAGGGACAATGGATGCAGAAAAGCCTTTGAGAAAATTCAACACCCTTTCATGATAAAACAAACCAACACAAAACTTCTGGCTGATTCCTGACTCCAAGTTCCAGGTCCTGTGGCAGGTACTTCTGGGTCAAGTATGCCTCATCCAATTCGTCTAAAAACTATATATCAGCACCATTGTGAACATGAATCTGTGAACATGGTTGCTGCATACACATGAAATTAAAGGTCTGGCCCAAACCTGGCACTTAGGCAAAATGATGATAGTTATCATGGTCATAGACACATAGATACATAGATAGATGATAGATAGATAGATAGATAGATACATACATACATACATACATACATACATGTATCCAAACTGGAACAAAGAATTTGTTAAGTCCAACTCTGTCCACAGGTGATATGATCTTATACTAAAAAGAACCATAAAACTATTAGAGCTCATAAAAACATAGTTACAGGGTAAAAATATTAGCAACCAAAAGCCATTGAATTCTTCTAAGCTTACAAAGAACAATCCTTAAGAAAATTAAGGAACAATTTAGCTTATGGTGACATAAAATAAAGAAATAAAATATTTAGTAAAGTTAGCCAATGAGGTGAAAGAAGTGTATGCCAAAAATTATAGAATATTGTGGAAAAAAATTACCTAAAAAAAGTCAAAAGATACCCTGTGTTCATAGACTAGAAGACTTAAGAAGTCAATATGGCCCAAAGCAACCTACCAATCATAGAATTTACAACAGAATCCTAATGACTTGTTAAAAAACATAAATAGCAAACCCAATCCTAAGAATTCAAATGGAATTACTAGGACTGGAGAATAATCTTTAAAAGAAGGGTGAGCTTGGGTCACTCCTCCTGGCTCTGAAACAGGCGGAGCTGCTGCAGTCCACAGTGTGGTGACAGCACAGATGGGGTCCGAGCAGAGCAGCTGGATAGGGAAGGCAAACCAGCCTTTGCCTGTATGAGCAGACGGGTTCCTTGTAGGCATACCGTGAGCATTCAACAGGGCAAAACCCAGTCTTTTCAATGAATAGCTGATATCATTTAAATTAGGGTGTCATACATTTAAGATGTTATACCAGTGTAGAAGGGAAAGCTGGATGGACACATGCAAAAGAATGGAGTTAAGTCCTTACCTGACATTATTAAAAAAGTAACAATAACTCAAACTGCTGGGTGTGGTGACCCATCCCTTTAATCCCAGCACTCGGATGCAGAGGTAGGCGGAACTCTGTGAGTTTGAGGTTAGCCTGGTCTACAAAGAGAGTTTCAGGATAGCCAGAACTATTACACAGAGAAACCCTGTCTCAAAAAAAAAAAAAAAAAGTAAACAAACAAATCAATTGACCAAAGACTTTAAAGCCTTTAAAACTAAAAATTGGGCTCTCTCCTCTAGCCAAGCAAGATGCCCAAAGGAAAGAAGGCCAAGGGGAAGGTGACCAAGCCCTCACCATCATCAAGAAACAGGAGGCTAAAAAGGTGGTCAACCCTTTGTTTGAGAAAAGGCCCAAGAACTTTGGCATTCATTGGTCAGGACATGACCAAAAGAGATCTAACGCGCTTCATCAAATGGTCCAGCTACATCAGGTTGCAGCGGCAAAGAGCCATCTTCTATAAGTGGCTCAAAGTCCCTCCTGCCATTAACCAGTTCACCCAGGCCCTGGACAGGCAGACAGCTACTCAGCTGCTTAAGCTTGCCCACAAGTATAGGCCAGAGACACAGCAAGAGAAGAAGCAAAGGCTACTGGCCCGTGCTGAGAAGAAAGCTGCGAGCAAAGGGGACGTCCCAACTAAGAGACCACCTGTCCTCCGAGCAGGAGTCAATACAGTCACCACCTTGGTGGAGAACAAGAAGGCTCAGCTGGTAGTGACTGCCCATGACGTAGAGCCCATTGAGCTGGTGGTCTTCCTGCCTGCCCTGTGTTGAAAGATGGGGGTGCCCTACTGCATCATCAGGGAAAGGCCAGGCTGGGACGCCTAGTCCACAGGAAGACATGCACCACTGTTGCCTTCACACAGGTTAACTCGGAAGACAAGGGTGCTCTGGCTAAGCTGGTGGAAGCTACTAGGACCAATTATAATGACAGATATGATGAGATCTGCCGCCACTGGGGAGTCAACGTCCTGGGTCCTAAGTCTGTGGCTCGCATTACCAAGCTGGAAAAGGCAAAGGCTAAAGAACTCGCCACTAAACTTGGTTAAATGTACACTAAGTTCTCTGTACGTAAATATAATTACAAAATTACTTTCCCAGAAAAGAAAAAAACTAACTAAAAATCGGACTAAAGAGTTGAATAGACAGCCGGGTGTGGTGGTGCACGCCTTTAATCCCAGCACTGCACTCGGGAGGCAGATTTCTGAGTTTGAGGCCAGCCTGGTCTACAGAGGGAGTTCCAGGACAGCCAGGGCTACACAGAGAAACCCTGTCTCAAAAACAAAAACAAAAACAAAAACAAAAACAAAAAAAGAGAGAGAGAGAGTTGAATAGACATTTCCCCAAAAATATACATAAATGAACAACAAGCACAGGGAAAGACACCCAGCTCAGCGCTGGGCAAAGGCAAACTCAAACTCAAAGAGGCCACATCCCCTGCTGGGACTGCTACAGTGCTTACATAGGGGACAGGGACAGACAGTGAGGACCTTGTGTGTCAAGTGAGATTAGGCACTGTTGCGGCCACTTTGTCAAGTGACTTGGCAACTATTTAAAAAATTCAACCAAGTCACCACGGGAGCCAGCAGCTCCACTCCTGGGGAGCTGACTAGCCAAAAGAATGAAAACACACTGCCCAAAATATAACTACTCTCACAAAAGCATTGTTTTCAGTCCCCGGTGAGTGGCAACCACTCGAATGCTGGCCAGCTGATGAATGAATACAAAATAGTCTATCCCTAAAATGCGATACTATTTAGCTATGAACATGTAGCTATGATCATGCTACAACATGGGTGACCTGTGAAAACATGTGAATCAATAGGGAACACAGCACACACTGAGTGAGCGTGATGCTGCTGATAAAAAATATCCCCCAAAAAAGCAAACCTCTAGAGATGGGAGATCTATTAGCTGTGGTCTGAGGCTGGAAGTGGGAGAAAGTAAGATTAATAAGGATTCTCTGGGGATATTAGAAACATCCTAAAATTAGGTTGTGGGGATAGCTACACAATTGTGATTCTACTAAAAACGGAAATTCCTTTAAGTGGAGCTACTGCCATCCCTGCGGAGTGAGTGAGACAAGCAGGTCAGCTTGAGAGAGGCTCCACGACCCACCACAGCCACTGCCTCAGACCACAAGACTGAAGGGAAGAAGCTATGCCCACCCTTCTTTCTCACCCACCAACCAGATCCATGTAAAGCCCAGAAGCCCCGCCCAGCCCCTAGGATGGGCAGGAGACCCCCTGAGAGTGACAGCAACTGAGTCAGAAAAGAAGCTTGAGGAGACAGAGCCATTGCTAGATAGCGGGGAAGGAGGAACTCCTTTAGCAACCTAGACGGCTCCTGCGAACCCTAAAACCCAACAGTCGGCACCTCCAATTTCTCGAGGCCTCCTGACATGCTTGGCTAGATGGCGGGCGCCACTCCGCGGGAGATTGATGAGGGCAGATTAGTTTGAAACCTTCTTTTAAAAAGTCAAGGCAGCAGCTTGCACCACACAGAAAGACCCGGCATATCTGCGCAGTGGTGCTGCAGGCCCCTTAACAGGAGGACTGTAAAGTCACGCTCCGTACCATGTGCAAGGCAGGGGCACATCATGGCGCTCCTCTTCCAAGCCCCAAACTGATGAGTCTCCTCGCCCCTTAGTCAGGGCGTCGAGGAAGGCAACTTGGAATTCTTGCGCTTTTTCAAAACTGGATGCAGTTTGGGATAGTGGGTGGCGCACGCCTTTCATCCCAGCCCTTGGGAGGCAGAGAGGTAGGAGGATCTCTGAGTTCAAGGCCAGTCCGGTCTACAGAGTGAGTTCCAGAATAGCCAAGTCTACACAGAGAAACCCTGTCTTCTGGAAAAACCAAAACAAACAAAACACAAAAACAAATACTGGACACAGGACACGTTTGGCTACTATTGTGAATACCTTTAAAGAGGAAGGCTTTCAATGCCAGTCAGGTGCCTGTGGTGAGCGAGCAGTCGTACACGGCCATAGAACAAAACACTCAAGACAGTTTGAAGAACACAAAGCCCAACTACGGCTTTTTGCTATTAATCAAATATTTGTGTTTTTTTTCTTTTTTATATAAAACAGTTTTCTTTCTTTTTATTTATTTATTATTTCTTAAGTACATTGTAGCTGACTTCAGACACTCCATAGGGGGGCATCAGATCTCATTACAGATGGTTGTGAGCCACCATGTGGTTGCTGGGATTTGAACTTCGGAAGAGCAATCAGTGTGCTTAACCGCTGAGCCATCTCTCCAGCCCATAAAACAGTTTTCTATTTGAGTAAAACAAAATTGTTTTGTGAAATATATTAAAGCAGTTACTTTCATTTTAATGGCTTTCTATTACTACTACTACTACTACTACTATGGTTTTTTTGAGGCAGGGTCTCACTATGTAGCCCTGGCTATTCTGAAACTCACTCTGTAGACCAGACTGGCCTCAAACTCAGAGAGATCNGCTTGCCTCTGCCTCCCGAGTGCTAGGATTAAAGGTGTGCGCCACTATACCTAGCCAGTGGTTTTCTGTTTTTAATTTCAAGTGTAACTGTTTTAGTTTTTATTATTATAGAGAAACTATGAATGGAAAGAATATATACCTATTTCATGATAATACAAATGTAACAAATATTAAAATAATTATTTTAAATGTTAAATTATTTAAAATATTAAAATAAGGTAGAGGATTTTTTTTTCTTTAACTTCCCAGAACCTCTGCTTGTCACTCTTCAAGAGGGTCTGAAGGGTTGAAAGCAGATTTATGGGTTGTTGTTTTTTTTTTTTTTTTTTTTTTTTTTTTTTTTTTTTTTTTTTTTTTTTTTGGTTTGGTTGGTTTTTTTGTTTTTTGTTTTTTGTTTTTTGAGACAGGGTTTCTCTGTATAGCCCTGGCTGTCCTGGAACTCACTTTGTAGACCAGGCTGGCCCCGAACTCAGAAATCCGCCTGCCTCTGCCTCCCGAGTGCTGGGATTAAAGGCCACTAACACCCGTGATTTGCTGTTTTGAGGTCCGTTTTGTAGGTGAAGAGAAGAGACTTATCGGAGGTAAGCCAAGGGTACAAGCTAAGAACAGCAGTGACTTGAACTCTCCACCTGTCTGGACTCTCACTGCAGCACTAGGAAGGTGCTGTGGGTTCCAGCACATTCTTCCTGATTCCTAATTCCTGGTCCCAGGTCCTCTGACATTTCCTTTTGGGTCAGGATGGCTCCTGACCATCACCTCTTGTGATTCTCTGTGAAACTTATTTGCATCCTTGGTGGACATGGTTGCTGGACAGAGATGGAAATCCTAGCAAAAGCCGGCCTGAGCCTAGCTTGGGTAGGGGGATGGGTGGAGCTACTGTGGGTGGTGGGTCCTAATGACTTTGGAGGAAACTCTTTAAGGAAACTCTTAACACTATAGGATAAACCGCCCTGATTCGTCAGCAATAATCAGCAAGAAAAATAAGAAGGCAGATGAGGAGAGGTAGAGACTGAAATACAGAACCCACTTTGCTCCTGCGGGCCGTGAAGGACCGATTTGAATCTGTCCACCGAGGACACACACCATCGGCACTTCTTGCTCAACACCTGTGCTCATAGGCGCTTCGCGATATTAAGAGTTCTTAGAAATTCACGGCAGTTAAGTGCGGGCAGAGTTCTAAATGCTGCATCTCGAGGCATCTAAACTCTACCAGATTCACTTCAAACTAATCCAGGAGCACGAGGAAAAAATCTGGAGCACGTGGATAGAAGAAGAGGGTTCCTGCCTGTTTGGCTGACCCCACTCCCCCTGGCAGGCAAGACCCGACCCCGGAGGCCTCTTTTGGGACTGAAGCTGTCCCAAAGCTGAGTAGCTTTAGCTTGTGCCGTGGTGGCACCGCTAGATCTCCAGCCCCCGGAGCACCCTCTTGGCCCTTACCCACCATGGCTGGCTACTCACCACGCTCCTGCGCCAACGGCTCCAGCCTCCTGCCTCCCCTGGCCTACACCACTCATTACTCAGGGCGTTTATTATTAGCCTGAGATTTTGTTAGGCCTAGGCCACACTTCCTGGGTTTTCCCCCTCGACCTGGGGATGTAAATAAGTCACCCTGCTGACCTGCGCCTGCGCCTTAGTCCAGGGTGTACAGGTGAGCGACCTGTCGCTGTTGGCTTAGCAGTGGAGGCTTAGCCTGGTTGTGTTAATGACAGGGCTTTGACACTTCTAGATCTTCCCTGGCCCAGCTCCTGAGCCTGGTTCGTGTCCACTGCCCACTCTTCAGGCTAGGATGCCCAAACAGCTCTTGTCCTCCCCACATAGCCTTCCTTCCTCTTGGACCATCACATCCTGTGTTGCTGCCTGGTCAGTTCTTGCTGTCCCTTCTTCAATGATCAATTGAAATGTCACCTCTTCCAGGAAGCCATCTGTGATTGCTCCCAGGATATTAGGTGTTCTGTGCAGTCCCTGTAGATCTGGATTTTGCTTCAGGGTCTGATGCCTTGGTAAGGACTTACATATAAAGTGACTTGTTCCTCCATGCCCTCATTTGAAAAGTGGGCCCTTGAGTCATTGTGAGAATGACATGAGTTCACACAGTCACTTGTTCTTTGTCTGGTTTTTAGTTCCTTTGACACAGGTGTCACTAAGTTGTCCAGGCTTGGCTTGCACTCCAGATCCTCAGACTCCAGAGTGTTGGGATTTCAGGTGTGTTCCACAACGCCTGGCCACCACGGGCCCCTACTTACAGCAGGTTTTCAGCACACAGCTACTGAGAATTCCATGTCCAATACATGTCATGGAGAATCAGTGTTACAGCCCTGATTACCCTGTGCATCAACTTCATTGCTGTGGACTCCCAGGTCTTCAGAATCCTACAGGGATAAGAAAGTCCAACAACTACGCTCCCAAGTTCTGCCCAGATATGGAGGCAGTCTGCATGTCGTCAGTGGATGTGTGTGGACAATGGGATTCTCTTCATTCTCAAAGGAGAAGGAAATACCTGCCATTTGTATGACCATGGATGGAACCGGAGAACTTTATATATAAAAAAGGAAGTCTGGCTGGATGTGGTGGCACACGCCATTAATCCCAGCATTTGAGAAACAGAGACTGGCAGCTGAGTTCTCCGCTAGCCTGGTCTACAGAGCTAATTCCAGGACAGCCTGGGCTACAGAGAAAAACATTGCCTCAAATAAACAAACAAACAAAAGAAAAAGAAGTCATGGCCTAGAGTGAAGGTATGAGCACTGACGCTGCCCTTCAGAGGACCCGGGTACAACTCCCAGGACCCACAGGATAGCGCACAAACATCTATAACTTGGGTTCCAGGGGATCCAATGCCCTGTTCTGGTCTCCAGGGACCCCAGACATAAGTGTGATGCACAGACACGAATTCAGGCAAGATGCCATACACATAAAAATTTAAAAATTGGGGCTGGAGAGATGGCTCAGTGGTTAAGAGCATTGACTGCTCTTCCAGAGGTCTTGAGTTCAATTCCCAGCTCACAACCATCTGTAATAGGATCTGATGCCCTCTTCTGGTGTGTCTGAAATCAGCAACAGTGTATTCATACAAATAAAAGAAATAAATCTTTAAAAAGAAATTTTTTTAAAAAATGAAATCAATTGTTTAAATAGAAAAAGGAGCCAGTAATGGAAAGACAAAAGCTACATGTCTCTGTGGGACACAGAGACCTTACTGCTGGGAGGAAAATCAGTCATCAGAGGCTGTGGAGGGTGGGGGACAAGTTGGTCAGAAGGCCCCAGCTTCAGCCAGGTAGCTCTGTGTTTCTGCTGTGCAGCAGGGTGACTATGGTTCATAGTACTATGCCGTGTAGCTCAGAACCCCTCCATAACCGTAGTGTAGCTCAGTGGTCAAGCATGGATGAGGCCCTGGCTTCACCCTCAGCACTGGAAACAAAATGGCATACACCCTTAATCCCAGTGCTCAAGAGGCTAACGTAGGCTACATAGGAGCTGGGGGGTAAGGGAAGCCCTGGGCTCAATATCCAGCAGAGAAGGGAGGAGGAAGAGGGGGAAAGAGGGTTATAGTGAAAAAAGGGAGAAAGGGGAGGCATGGAGGAAGGGAGTAAGGAAGGGAGGGAGGGAGGGAGGGAAGGAAGGAAGGGAAGGAAGGAAGGAAGGAAAGAAGGAAGGAAGAAAGGAAGGGAGG
>NC_034603.1:29164918-29168715 GCF_900095145.1 Mus pahari | reverse complement strand
GAAGGAAGGAAAGAAGGAAGGAAGGAAGGAAGGAAGGAAGGAAGGAAGGAAGGAAGCAAAACTGTGACAACCCAATGTCGTCCATCAGGTTCTAATTCTCCTAAGGATGATTTTGATACAGGCTGCAGGCGAGCTAGGAAATATGAAGATCCTTCTGATGGAGCTTCTGGCTGTACAGAACCATTTTAGGGGACTATTTACCCAATACTGACCCTGAAAACCCATCACCGGAAGCTTGTTAGTGGCAGCAGAGGACCGATAGCAATGTGGCTGCCATCCACTGGATGGTGGCTACATAGTCAGGGTGCAGAGGTCAAAGGTAGTGCCAGCACAGATGAGGTGTGCAAAAGACTGGGCTCAGTGGGACCACTGAGAGAAGTGCTACAACAGGATGCTGACAGTAGGATGCACACACAAATATATGCACATATATACATACAGACATACACTCACATGTACATATATATCACATATACACATGTACACATACAGACATTCACACATATATACATACACATATACATGCATGCACACATACAAACACATGCACATGTATACACACATACATGTACACATAAGTGCACATACACACATACATACAGACACATTTGCACATACATACACACATACATATGTATACATGCATATTCACATACATACACACATGTACACAAGCACACATACAAGCATATACACTTGTACTCATGTGTATGTACATACGTACACACACACACCACACACACACACACACACACACGTCCTCCTACATGGGAAGTTTTCATAGCTAGTGTTAATGAACTACTACCAGCAAAACCATTACCAGGAAGGAACATTCTGCCTCTGGGTAGAGGGCAAGCTCAGGGCCAGTGGAATGCCTGGGTTGTGTCCCGTCCTTGCCTGTCTGGACTTGTTGGAGTTGGTCTCTGCTGCCTCACTGAGGGCTGCATGGGCCTCTCTGGGGCTGCTAAGCACCCTACACCTTCCTCAACTGGAGCTGCGGTGTGTTAGACTGGAGAAGCTGTCCTGAGCCTCACGCGCTACCTTGGTCAATACTTACAATGTCCTGTGCATAAATGAGACGCAAACAACAGCCTGCCTGCTCTGGGGAGGCAGCGGGGAGTAAAAGGGGAGGGTCCCTTTAGTGGCATCCAGTCACCACTGGCTGATGCTCCAGTGCACATGAGCTCTCTCAGAATAGTGCTGGCAGTTTCCAAACCTCATTCTGAAACCAGACCTTTCTGTGCTGTCTCCAGGGGCACCACCGGCTTCCATGTGAGTCACATGGCCAAAGCTTTAGAACCCAGAATAAAGACACTTTGCACGCTCCCTCTAGAGCTGGCTCATTTACACCAGTGGGGTCCAACAACTAGAACGCACAGGCATTGGGACAGCTCCAGAGAACAAACCCCAGACCCTCTAGACACTTGCGATGTCTCTGGGAATGTGACCGCTCTTGTGGCCGGCGGCCCCCTTCGCTTACATCATGCTTACAGACATTGGGACAGCTCAGACGTGGTGTTTCCCATGTGACTCAGTCTCCGAGTACCATCCTCCAGCGGTTCTCATGGGGGCCATGAGGCTTGCTGTGGCCCCAGCTCTGCTTCAGGGCTTCTGTCTGTTGTCCTGTACTGTCTCACAGAAGGCCTTGAGTTGCCTCGGTGGAATTACCTCATCGAGGGAATGTCGCCCCATTACTGTCCAACACTGTGCACATGGTGGGATTTCCGAACCCTTGGCAGCAGCTGACTCCCTCTAGTATTGAGGCAATACTACCTGGCAATATCCTCTGAGTAGGTTCTGGGATAAAGAAATGTCCAGAAAGAGACATTTTTGGAATTGTAGCTGAAGCCCTTGTCACGACAATAATTTATACATGAGACACCCATAGCCATTTCTTAGAGGCGCTAGACACTGCAAAACTCAGTTTGAAGAAGGAGGTATAGCATCTTTGTTATAGGAGTCCCCGGCTTCTTATGGGAGGAGCTGGGCATTTTTTTTTCCTTTTAAAATAAAGAGCAAGCTGGAGAGGAGAGTACAATCAATTATAATTGATCTCTGCCCATTCAGAATCTACTCAGCTATGCCCATCTCTGTCTGCCTTCCTGCTGAACGCCACTGCCGTCTCCCAAACCTGCTGTTTCTCTGTTCTTGTTTGTCGAGAGCAGTGGTTCTTAACCTGTGGGTTGCAACTGCCCCCCCCCCTTTCCAGAGGGGATGGGGAGGCAAATGACCCTTTCATGGGAATCACATAATCAGATACCATGCATATCAGATATTTACATTATGATTCATAACAGTAGCAAAATTACAGTTACGAAATAGCAACGAAAATAATGTTATGGTTGGGGGTCACCACAACATGAGGAACTGTATTAAAGGGTCGTAGCATTAGGAAGGCCGGGAGAGAGTGGTTAGGCTGTTCTTTATTATTTTTAATCTTCTACTTCTTCTTTGATCTATACAGTAGTTTATTGAAATGTCCCCTAAAGGCTTGGTCTGGGGCCTGAGGAGTTACTGGCAGGTGGTGGACCTTGTAGGAGATGGGGCCTGTGGAAGGATGCGGGGGCCCGTGGGAGCCTGGCCTTCCCCGTCTCTCTTTGGTGCCCACTCTGCCCATCCCACCACAGGCTCTGAAGCAGCAGAGTGGGCACCAGGAGCTAAACTCTGAGAAACCACCAGTTAAATAAACCCACCTCCTACAAGTTGGTACTTTACAATGATAGAGAAGAGAAACTAACCGACCAGGTGCCTCCCTGGGTAATGGCCCCCTTTGTAAGCACTGACACCCATGGGCTGCTTTGGACATTTTGCCCATCCCCACCCTTGTTTGCACAACACTGTTTTGTAAAGCTCAGACCCAGCACAGCAAGGATGACCTTTCTGTTGACAACTGAGTTGGAGACCCTCGGCCAAAACAAATGGCACCCTTGTAGGCTGGTGGCTTTCTAAACTTGCCACCGTTTCTACATCTGTCGTGTGTGTCTTCGAGGAAGGGCTCTCATCTTTGCTGTCATGTAGATTAGTGTCCTGCAAAGTGTCATGTGTTAAAGGGTGTTAAAGGAAGCTGGTGGTACGTGTAATCATGTAATGCTTGGCGTGTGCATGGTGGGGATCAGTTCTCCCTCTCTACCACGTGAGCTCTGGGGATCAGATTGAGGTTTAAGTCAGTCTCCTCATTGAGACTCTAGAAACTTTGAGATCCTTTTTGTTTTGTTTTGTTTTTCAAGACAGGGTTTCTCTGTGTAGCCCAGGCTGTCCTGGAACTCACTTTGTAGACCAGGCTGGCCTCAAACTCAGAAATCCTCCTGCCTCTGCCTCCCGAGTGCAGTGCTGGGATTAAAGGTATGCGCCACCACACCCGGCTGAAACTTTGAGATCTTAAATTGGGAGAAAATCCATTTCTCTGCCCGTTGGTCTTTCCGGTTGAACTCTCTATTGTACATACGAGCTTGAGAAAGCTACCTCCTCCACTATCATCAGGGCTCTAGAAGAGAAGAGACTTACAGGTAATGGTCTTTAGGGAACCACCTATTTTACAGGCAGGAAAGTTGAGGCATGAAACTTCTATCCTCTGGGCTCCTTGACCAAAACATCTGACTTGACCTCAGACTCCAGTAAAGAACCCAGCACACCCCAGACACCCATCCAGTAGTTTTTGAATGAGTAAGGAAATGGAAATTAAAAACAAGTGAACAAAAACCCTGTGTTCTGGTTCCTAGTAGAGGTGACCAATTCATGGAAGGAGAACCGATGAACCAGGTCCTTTGTGAAGAGAAAAGGCCAGGTCCTAAGGGAAG
>NC_034603.1:29149511-29164058 GCF_900095145.1 Mus pahari | reverse complement strand
TGGCCTCGAATTCAGAAATCCACCTGCCTCTGCCTCCCGACTGCTGGGATTAAAGGCCTGCGCCACCACTGCCCAGTCAAAGTCTCTTTTAAAAATATCCAAACTTTCTTTTATAATCCAAAGTCTTTGTAAAAGTCCAAAATACGTTTAAAAGTTTAAAGTCTTTCAACTGTAAGTTCCTATGAAATAAAAAATAAATACTTTCTTACCTCAAGAAGAAAGAATCAGGGCACAGACAACATGAACAAAGCAAAACCAATAACTCAGTGTCCAGTGTCTGAGAGTCACTCAGGATCTCCTGGGCTCCTCCAAGAGGTTTGGGTCAATCTCCAGCTCTGCCCTCAGCAACTCACACAGCTTGTCTTCTAGGCTCTGGCTGGCTCCACTCCACTGTTGCTGCTGTTCATGGTGGTCCTCCCATGGTACTGGCATCTCCAAAATGCTGGGCTCCCTTGCTGTCACTGGGTGGTGTTTTCATCAATAGCTTCCTCTGGGCTCTCTTCAGGGACTCCAGCCCTGCCACACAGTGACAAGCCTCAGTGTTCTCTGTGACCCTTCTTGCCTCCAAAACCAGAACCACCCTGGTGACTCTTAAACTAGTCCAGCTACCAACACGAGGTACAACCTTGACCACTTCTGGAACACATCTTCTGTGTTCTGACCCGGGAGAAACACTTCCCAGAAGATTTCATCTCAATGATGTTCTGGTCTCTTCTTAATCACCACCAATTTCTCAGCTCCAGCTGAGCAGCATCCATTGTCCCAGCAAAGCAAAGGTTTCACTTTAGTGTGTCTGGTCTCTTATCAATCACAGCTGATCCCTCAGCCCCAGCTGACCAGACATCACAGATTCTTCACACAGATGGCTCAGTGGAGTTTTTGCTTCCTTCTGAAACTCCCCAAGCCAGGCCTCCATTGCCTGCATTTCTCTCAACATTCTACTTTTCCAAACTCACATAGAACAGCTCATCAAGCTTTGAACAATCAATGGCTTTTCTAGCCCTAAGTTCTAATGTCCTTCCACAATCTTCCCTAGAATAACATGGTTAGGTCAGGAACAGCAATACCCCACTCCTGGTACCAACTTGTCTCAGTCAGGGTAACTATTGCTGTGATTAAACACCATGAGCAAAAGCAAGTCGAGAAGGAAAGGGTTTATGCTACTCACAATTCCATATAACAGTTCATCATCAAAGGTAGTGAGGGCAGGAGCTCAAGCAGGGCAGGAACCTGGAGGCAGGGACCATGGAGGGGTGCTGCTTACTGGCTTGCTTCCCAAGGCTTGCTCGGCCTGCTTTCTTATAGAAACCAGGACCACCAGCAGGGATGAGCCCATCCACAATGGACTGATTCCCCCAACCTCATCAATCATTAATTAAGAAAATGCCCTATAGGCTTGCCTATAGCCAGAGCTTATGGAGGCAATTTGTCAATTGAGTCTCCCTCCCCTCCCCTTCAGTGAGTCTAGCTTGTATCAATGTGACATAAAACTAGCTGGCACGCCATCTGAGACATCCTTGTACCATGAGCTTATGTTTTCTCTGCATGCATTTCTGGGAACCAGGGGTCACCTGCTTTCTCAACTAGAATGTGAACTCCGGCTGGGCATGGTGGCGCATACCTCTAACCCTAGTTCTCAGAAGACTGAAGAAGGAAAGCCACAGTTTGAGGCCAGCCATGGTGGGTCATATAGTGAGCTCCAGCCCAGCTCAGGCTGCACCGTGAGACTACCTCTCAGCAAAACAAAACAAAGGAGGAAGAATGTGAACTCGAGGACCCTCTGGCCTTTCTCTTCACCTTGCAGAGCTCTCGGCATCCAGAGCTGTGCCTGGCATGCAGATGGCACCCAACAGTGGTGCACTGGCTTGTTTTGTGTGTTAACCTGACACAAGCTGGAGTTATCACAGAGAAAGGAGCCTCCCTTGAGGAAATGCCTCCATGAGATCCAGCTGTAAGGCATTTCCTCAATTAGTGATGGGGTGGGGGGAGAGGGCCCAGACCATTGTGGGTGGTGTCATCCCTGTATTGGCAGTCCTGGGTTCTATAAGAAAGAAAGCTGAGGGCTGGTGAGATGGCTCAGTGGGTAAGAGCACCCGACTGCTCTTCTGAAGGTCTGGAGTTCAAATCCCAGCAACTACAGGGTGGCTCATAACCATCTGTAACAAGATCTGACGCCCTCTTCTGGAGTGTCTGAAGACAGCTACAGTGTACTTACATATAATAAATAAATAAATCTTTTTAAAAAATAAAGAAAGCTGAGCAAGCCAGGGGAAGTAATCCAGTAAATACCCTTCCATGGCCTCTACATCAGCTCCTGCCTCCAGGTTCCTTCCCTGTGTGAAGTTCCTGTCTTGACTTACTTTGATAATGAACAGCAATATGGAAGTGTAAGCTGAATAAACCCTTTCCTCTCCAACTTGCTTCTTGGTCATGATGTTTTGTGCAGGAATACAAATCCTGACTAAGACAGGTAGCTAAAGGACTGGAAAGAGATGGCTCAGCTGTTAAGAGCACTGACTGCTCTTCCAGAGGTCCTGAGTTCAAATCCCAGCAACCACATGGTGGCTCACAACCATCTGTAATGGGATCCGATGCCCTCTTCTGGTGTGTCTGAAGACAGCTACAGAGTACTTTTGTATAATAAATAAATAAATCTTAAAAAAAAAAGACAGTTGGCTAAAAAGAGAAAGGTGGTCAGGCTGACTGTTATGTCAGGGCCTCTGGTGTCCCCGCGAAGGGGGGCTGGAGCTCATGGTTCAGGTGAACTTACCCTTAGCAAGCTGGGATGGGCAGGGCATATAGGAGTGATCACAGTCTGTTAATGTGCCAGACACACTTGCCATGTGCCAGACACAAACATATTTTCATCCTAGGAGTGAAGGCAAGGTGGCTGTGTCCTTTTTCACATATAAGAAAGCAAGGTTAGAGAGACTGCGCATTCTGAGCACAGCCCACGGTGTGGTAGAGTGGGGATTTGCTTCCACCCGGCTCACACCTCAGTTCATGCACTTTTCCTTCCAAGTGCTACAGTCCCTGGCCTGTGAGAGCCACATTCCTGCAGACCCCAGGCCTTTGCAGCCAGTGGCTCCAGCCCTGAGAGGACAGGCAGGTAAGAGGCAGAGAGGTCGCCTACATGGACCACAAGCAGTCAAGTGCCAGGGGTGGACCAGCTGGCAACAGCAAGATTCTGTGCTGGCGGAGCCCACGGTCTGCAGGAGGTGGGGTGGGGTAGGGCAGTGGCCTGTTCCTCGGTTTGGTTCTTTGTCTTTAGTTTCCAGGAACATCATTGTGCAAGTCTGTCGTGGTTTGGCTAAGAAGGTGTCCCCAAAAGGTCTAGGCATTACAGACTTGGTCCCCAGTGCTGCCTCCTGTTGAGAGGAGGAACCTGGGGAAGCAGTCCTTAAGAGGAACTTTGGAAGGCGGGGCTTGGCAGGAAGCAAGCCTTTAGAGGACATCTTGTCTTCTGTCCCTTCTTCCTGCACTCCTTTCTGCTTCCTGTACCCTGCCACACCGCACACGCACCTTAGAAATCTGTACCTCCTCTCAGATCCACACTAGGAATGCAACCACCTACCATAGACAGAGTCTCAAAATAAATCCTTCCTCCTGAGGCTGCTTTGTCAGGCATTTCCCTAGAACCACAGGAACCACGTCTACCATGCATGGCTTTATATTTATCCTGCAAGAGGTTCATGGCTTATCTCAAATCCATGGCTACTTAAAAGACTCTCTTAGGGGAGGGAATGTAGCTCACTAATGGATTGCTTGCTTAGCATGTGCAAGGCCCTAGGTTCAATCTCCCCTTCCTGCACCCCCCCCCCACACAGTTATGTTTTCTTCAGTTGCTGTCTTCTGTACTATCGCCGTTGCCCAATGCTCTTTCTTCCTTTGGGACTCTCTCTCTCTCTCTCTCTCTCTCTCTCTCTCTATATATATATATATATATATATATATATATATATATATATCTTAAATTTTTTAAAATATTGGGTTTTAAATGTTATTTATATTTTTAAAATTATTATCGTCATTGTTGTTATTTTGGTTTTATGAGAAAAGGTCTTTCCATATAGCCCTGGCTACCCAGGAACTCACTATGTAGACCAGGCTGACCTAGAACTCACAGAGACTCACTAGCCTCTGCCTCCTGAGTATTGGGGTTAAAGGTGTATACCACCATGCCTAGCTTATTTATGCTTCATTCAATTTCATTCTTCAGTCTGGATATTTTCTTCTGACATATCTCCCAATTCTTTGTAACCCTTTCCAGAATGAAGAAGGCTCTCTCACTGGCCTCCCCCCACTCCCTGAAAGGTTTACTACTGCCTGTGAGGTCAGCCTTGTCTAACAGTGAACTTCACGGGCAGGAATACCATAGCATCTGTTCGTGACACGTAGCCCCGCCCCCAGCACTATGTGTGGGATTTGTTTGCTGTGTGTAGCTGTCCTCCATTCATTCTTCTTGCTAGCGTTCCATTCTGTGAACATCCACAATCCTTCTATCCACCATCCTTTTCATGGATATTTGGAGTAATTTCTGTTTGGAACTTACAAATAGGGCTGGGCATGAGTGTTTTTTAAAAATATGAATTAGAGTGAAGATGTTAACAGATCGGAGTTGAGTGAGTCCCCAGGAGTAAAGTGCCTCCTGAGAGGAGTGTATATTTGCCTCAAGTGATGATTGCCACATCATTTGACTACTTTCTACAGTCTTCGCACGTTCTACCCTGTCACATCCTGAGGCCCTTCAGGAAGACAGGCCTTCATGTTCCTCTCTGTTACTTGTGATTTGAGATACTTGGGCGAACCACACGACTTCTCTAAGCTTTGGTGTCCCACCTGTGAGTGGAGAGAGCCATGGTGTCCCTCCTGTGAGTGGGGTGAGCCACAGTGTCCCTCCTATGAGTGGGGTGAGCCATGGTGCCCCACCTGTGTGTGGGGTGAGCCACAGTGTCCCTCCTGTGAGTGGGGTGAGCCACAGTGACCCTCCTGTGAGTGGGGTGAGCCACGGTGTCCCTCCTGTGAGTGGGGTGAGCCACGGTGTCCCTCCTGTGAGTGGGGTGAGCCATGGTGCCCCACCTGTGAGTGAGTGCTCATCCTGCCTCTTAGGGTTGCATTGAGGAGTATGAGGGTTCTTGCCTGGAGTGACTACTTCACTGTTTCTTAGTGGAAGAAACCTCCCCTGAGTCACATGGAAGCCTGGGAAAGTCACTGGGCTCTGGCTTTTACCTAACTGTGCTGTACTTTTTTTTTTTTTTTTTTTTTTTGGTTTTTCGAGACAGGGTTTCTCTGTATAGCCCTGGCTGTTCTGGAACTCACTCTGTAGACCAGGCTGGCCTTGAACTCAGAAATCTGCCTGCCTCTGCCTCCCAAGTGCTGGGATTAAAGGCGTGTGCCAACACTGCCCAGCTTTTGTTTCTTTTGCTTTGTTTTGGAGGAGGTGATTTAGATTTGGTGAGATCCTGAAGAAGGGGCTCAGTATATTTATTTATTTGTTTGTCTCTTTGCTGACAGAGCCTTGCTGTGTAGCCCACATGGCCTACGATTCATGATCCCCAAGTCAACTTCCTGAATGTTGTGATGACAGGCCTGTGTCACCACACTCTTTTCTATGAAGAGCCAGCCTGCCTACTGTGCCTGGCCTGATGCATTTTGTCGTGACATGGTGCCCAGGAAGCCCCTTGCATGACTCTGATGCCATTCATTTGGACTTGTCAGCCTCCAAAACCAAGAGCCAGACAACATCCACTCTTTATGAGTTCCTTGGTCTTGGGTATTTAGCTATAGTGGCAACAAATATAGCAGCACATCCTGGACTCGTCCTAAACCATTGTTTTTTCAGGAGCCTTCACCTAAGATCAAGATGGCATATATATATATACATATGTGTGTGTGTGTGTGTGTGTGTATCTTCTAGGTTTTTTAAAAAGATTTATTTATTTATTTTATGTATGTGAGTACACAGTTGCTATCTTCAGATACACCAGAAGAGGGCATCAGATCCCATTACCGATGGTTGTGAGCCACCATGTGGTTGCTGGGATTTGAACTCAGGACCTCTGGAAGAGCAGTCGGTGCTCTTAACCGCTGAGCCATCTCTCCAGCCCATCAAGATGGCTCTTAACTCTCCAAAACTTGTGTGCTCTCAACCAGGGAGCTTATCTAGCAGTGGGGGAGGTCCTTATCCACCCACCTGGCTGACAGCCAAGCTGGGCCCCCTGTGGGGCACTGACCGTGGCCCTACTGCCTGTACCCCATCCCCTAGTCATTTACTGCATGCATTCCATCTCAGTAGAGACCTGTAACTCAGAGCTAAGGAGCTGAGGACAGCATGAGGCTTCCCCTCTTCCCAGTAACTGGCACCCCATTGTAAATCACTCTCGACACGAGGCATGCGCATCGTTCACTATGTGTGATGGCAGCCACCCTCTTCTGCAACAACCAGTCACTATTTCTATATACCCGGAAGTGCTCTGTCTGTCAGGACCCCTCCATACTTCATACTTCTCCACCTGCCACCCCCTCCAAGGCTTCTTCTGATGCCCACAGAGCCTTCCATCATCCCTCACGGGCCCAGCCCTACGTCAGGGAGCCCTCTTGTCAGACGCTTTCTCCTCCCTCTTTTTATCTTCCTCCCTCCCACCTGGGACAAGACACTTCTGGAACACTTTTTCCAGCCACTGCATAAATGAGAATCCTCAGCATGCCTCTGTCCCTTAGACCCCGTCTGTCTCCTCTGCAGCTTAACAGTGACTTGCTTTAGCCACTGGCTGGTTGCTCATCTGTCTTCCGGGAAAGGAGAGTTGAAGCTGCGCATGCGTCCCTGGCATGACAGATCCAGGGGCCGTGTGTGCACTTTTCAAGGCAGAAGACAAGTTTGGAGGTGACAAGAGACCTGCTGAGGTCACATGAGTGGTGACTATTGTTCTCACAGGGACCTTGGCTGGAACTCCTCAAACCCCCACAGCACGTCAGAGCTGCGCTGACCTTGGACATGGGGTCTGGAACTGGTGAGCCATCAGGTCCTCCACAGAAGGGACCCAGAGTCTCCGCTACGTCCAGGCACGCATGGATACTGATCCCTCGACAAGTGTCCACAGCCCACTGCCACCAGGTCCGTGTGCAAACCACGTGGGAGTGATTCTGGGACAGTCGCTTTTCCCTCCCTGGCTCATAGCGAGTTCCTCTCCCACCTGAATCAGCGAGAGCCCTCTTCAAGGCGGCTGCCCCCTGTGCATCCTCACTGTGATTCCTACACAGACACATGTGACTTCTTAACATTGAACAGCTTAGCCCTCCACTGCGGGATTCTCTACTGGCTCTCCAGCTGCTCTGAAAGCCCAGTTCCAAGTTCATGTCTGCTATCTCCTCCCTGCTACACACACACACAGACACACACACACACACAGACACACACACAGACAGACACACACACACACAGACAGACACACACACACACAGACAGACACACACACACAGACACACACACACACACACAGAGACACACACACACGCCCCCACACACACACAGACACACAGACACACACACACAGACACACACACAGACACACACACACACGTCTGCAGATGCAGGGCTTCCCTTCTGTACCTCAAGTGTGAAGTCTGTCACACTTCTGCCTCAGGTCTTTATACATGCTGTTCCCTGGGTCTGGGCTGCTTTGCCTAGATATCTACTGGGGTAACTTATAATTTCCTACAAATGTTCAAATCTCTCCTAACTGTACACTAGTGTTTATGGTCCAACAACTACATAGAAAAGGAAAGGAGGGAGGAGGGAAAGGGGAGGGAGGAAGTAGGCCACACTGCCATTTTTATTCTAGGGCCATTAGTCTTCTGAGTGCCCAGGGGCTCTTTTACCCACAGTCCCCGAGGCAGGTGCTCTAGATGCATAAGCAGCATTTCTGGAAGCCCCTTTGCCAGCCCCTCTCTAACAGACCCTTCCCACCCCTAAGCCCTGCCTTCCCACCTGCCCTCTGGGACAAGGACCTGAGAGTAACCAGGGTAAGATAAGATGGTCCTTCTGGCAATCCTCCAAATGCCCCACGGTGATCACTTCTGCCACACAGGGTTGCCGCCCTGAGGAGAGGAGAGGCCCAGGCAGCGTGTCTTCGGGCCTTCTGCACATCGGCCTTGCTTCCCATCAGAATCGAGAGCATTGCGTGTTGGCACCTGATGGAACACCCTGTGTCACCTGGGGTGACCACCAACCCAGGACAGTGTCACCTGGTGTCCCCTCTCTACCACCTTTCTTCTCGAATGGGGTTTGGGTTTCACATACAGCAGCTAGGGCCCCAAAATAGCATATGGCCACTTGCTGGTATCAAAAAAGGAAGTGAGAAAGGTGTGCTTCTTCCCCTCTGGTGGAAAGGGCCTCTTTTGCAGCGACTTCCGGTTGTTCCCCAGGGCCTTGCTGACCTGGTTCCTGCCTCATCCTCCTGTGGGAGACAAAGGCTCCCCTGAAGAAGAAGGCAGGTGCACAGGAGGATTCTCTCTATATTACATTATTCCTGTGAACCCCACAGGGGACATGCTATGGAAAGAAAATTCCCAGAACCCGAGTGACCTGCACCAGTCTAGTGTATCTGGCCAGCTTGAAACACCGTATTGCTAAGGGACAGAGTGAATCACATCTGAGGACTGAAAGTATCTAGAAATATTCCCTTATCATACATTCTGAAGTGTTTTATGTCCCCCCCCATAGTCCCTAATGTTAAGGATAAGATTCTCAGAAACTGATATTATTTAGATTTAGAATCTCCTGTGGTTCAATTAAAATTGCAGACCATCCAGTTCCCCTACGACTACTGTAGAAAGAGCCGCTACTCTTAGCAGGGTGTTCAGCTTGAAGGAAAAGTTGCAAGGATCTGTTTTGCCCTCACATGTATTCGGAACATAACAGGATGAGGCTGGGAAGGTGAGAGTGGCAAGTGGTGAGAGGATGCAAGTTATCCCTGATTACGCCTCACATAGACTCCCATCCAGGAAGCAGTTTGGAGTTGATGATCTGCACTTCACTGAATCCAGTCCCCCTGAGAAACACCGTCCTCCCCATAGGCTTTCTGCTTGGACTGACGGATCTGGGAAGGAATGTGTTTATCTTGCTAAATTGTTCTTGAGTTCTCACCTCTGCTTCTTGAATGAGCCCAAGCCTACCGGCCTTCTCAGAAGATGTTGTAGTTTGACTCTGGGTCAAGGCCAAACTATATCTTCTATTCTTGTTCTGATATTACAGATAATTAAAAATTGCTTTTGCCAAAAAGCATCAACTCATCACTTGAGCACAAAGCAACCAAAAGCAGGAAGAAAGTCTGAGGTCACTGCCTTCACTTTGAGTTCTTTCTTTCTTTTTCTTTTTCTTTTTTTTTTTTTTTTGGTTTTCCGAGACAGGGTTTCTCTGTATAGCCCTGGCTGTCCTGGAACTCACTCTGTAGACCAGGCTGGCCTGGAACTCAGAAATCCACCTGCCTCTGCCTCCCCTTGAGTTTTTTCCTTTATCTCTCGGGTCAGATTTCTGCTTGACTCTACACCAGCGTTACAAAATTTAAAAAGGTTACAAAAATGTTACAAAGTTACAAAGGTGTGTCTGCCCACCTCTGCGCTGTCTCCGCTGCCTTCCAAGCTAAAGGCACAAAGGGAAGTCATTGTTCTAAACCAGTGTCTCCTGGGATTCCAGGAACAACAAAACCTGGGGAGGCGGACACCCCACCTCCAAGATGAAGACAGTTATCTGCTGTGGTGAGGCTTCACAGCCTGGAGCAGTAGTCACCTCAAAGGAGCAGCTTGCTTTCCTCAAGAGACAGAGGTTACAGCTCCTTCAGAACTACCTTGTAGGACAAAGGCTGAGATAAATAATCGACCCAACTGCACCTCGATCAAGACTACTTAATCATGAATACATTTTTTAATGTGTATGACTATTTTCCTGCATGTATGTATGTGTACGCATATGTACTTGGTGCCCATAGAGGACAGAAGATGTCCTCGAATTCTTGGAATTAGAGCCGAGCTACCTTGGAATTAGAGCCGAGCTACGATGTGGGTGCTAGAATTGAATCCAAGTCCTCAGGAAGTGCAGCAAGTGCTCTTAACCACTGAGCCGTCTCTCCAGCCCCTAATTATGCATAACTTTTAACCCTATTTCAATTTCTCCTCTGTTTAAGCCTAAATCTCATGTCAGTACTTGGGAGGCAAATGCGGGGTGACTGACCCATTTATCTGCTCCTCTTCCCATGGTATGGATTGAGTTTTTTTCTGCTTTACATTGTTGCTCCTCTCTTTAGTTGGTGATGAGATGAGTGACTAAGCTAAGCCAGCTGCAGCTGCCAAAATGTGCTTTTGCCCCTAAACTCCAGTTGCATCAGAAGCACTTCAGGTAGCAATTATAAATGGTGCAACTAGTTTTAGACAGGATCAAAACATCTTCCTAAAACCTCCAGGGAAGCACTCAGTGAACACAGAAACTCAGAACCACCATGTTCTGGATGCTTCTGCCATGTACTATTACGAAGACAAAATATTTATTCTTAACTGCATAAATTTATTCCCTGTCCCTTTTAAGGAGGGATTCTCTCTAAGAATTTGCCCCAAGCTCAGCAGTAGCAGCTTAAGCCTTTAATCCCAGCATTTGGGAAGCAGAGAGAGGTGAATCTTTGTGAGTTTGATCCCAGCATGGTTTGAGTTCCAGGACAGCCAAGGCTACACAGAGAAACCTTATCTCAGAAAAACCAACCAACCAACCAACCAACCAAAAGCAAGAACATGTCTGTCCCCTCTACCTCTGTCTTCCCTTGCATTATTTTTTAATGAATATGTATGTATTTTAATGAATATGTATGTATTTTAATGAATATGTATGTATTTTAATGAATATGTATGTATTCTGGTCTGGAAAATACTTCTGCTCTCAAGCCTTTATGCACCCCATTGCTCCTGCCACACCTTGAGGCCCCATGGGGAACTCTCTCCCTGAGTCCCTTGGCCTCTTTACCCTGGGGATTGGCTGTTGGTCCAGCCATGGCGTGAAGGCTTTATATTAGGGTTGTGCTCCAGCGAGACCAAAACCTATGCACTAAGGCATGCCTTGCTGGAGGTCTTACTGAAGGCTCGTCTGCAACTGAAAGACACTGGCTGAGGCTATTCTGTGGCAGATCCAGAGGAGGAGGAGAATGGCCATAGGTCCACAGGAGTCACCTCACCATCCTAGGAGCGCCCCCACACATGGGATGTGGCTGACAGGAGTGCCTTGTTCAGGCTGGATCCATGCAGGTTGTAAGGATGTCTTCTGTTTTCCCTCTCAACTACCTTGCTGGTCCTAGCATTGGCTGCCACCCTGGAGCAGGCCAGAGTGGCGCATGCACCTAACTGTACTTAATGACTGAGCGAGTCCTAGCTAATTTGGGTTTGAGAAGTCTCTCCTTTAAGTTTAGTCTACCCCAGCTGACAAAGATGATCTGGCTCTGCAGTAAAACAATGAATGGTCAGGGTAACCCAGCCTTCCTGACTCCCACAGTCTCCATGTGTAGACTTGCACACGATTTCAATCTGGCCTATGGAACACACAGGGGAAAGGGATGCCCAGCTTAGAGCACACCTCAACTGTGTCAGTATGGTGAGACTTACTGACTGGCCCTGTCAATCGGCGAGGCCTTCAGAAGGACCTAAATGATGGAATTCTGACCTCTTTGACTGGTCCTGGAACATAATCTCAAAAAACTGGTCTAAATTTGATTCCTAGACTTACAAAGCACACACACACACACACACACACACACACACACACACACACAGCGACCATTTTGTTTTACTTCCTAATAGATCAAGAATTTTGGCAACCTCAGACACATTGAGCTGTGATCATCCTGTAATTAAACCTTTTTGTGGATATCTTAGGAAGGACTCTGGGATGCCTTCGTAGTCTATATACTTCATGGCTCCTCCCCCACACCACCCTTCAGAGCTTTCTGCTGTGACTGGACACCATATGTGGCTCAGATGACACCCTTGGTGACCTTTCCTTTGTGTGCACCCAGCCTTTACTTGAACACTGGCATCTCCGCCACCAGCCATGCCGCCTCCGGGCAGCTCTGCTCTCGCCTCCCTCTTGGCTTCTCCTACCCCACCTCCCTTACTGCTCTCTGCATGCAGGGTTCCCCCACTGCCCTCCCTTAAAGCTGCACTATCCTCATATACTCACTCAGGAACTTCACGTAGGGAACCTGGAATAATGACTATGCCCTCTCCTGCAGAGAACAACCTTTGTCTTCATGGGTGGCTAATGGAGACCTTAGCACCACTAAATGCATGTCCCTTTCCCATGTCTGACCTGTCTCAAGTACAACCCAGAGGAGGGTTGTTTATGCAGTATTTTCCACCAACTTCATTAAGGACGTCAAAAGACCCATTGTGGCTTTTGACCTAACAATGGAAAAAATTTATCTAATCCTAACCACCTGCTGCACACATGACAGGTCTCAATCGGGTCCTTAGCCCACAGCTGGGCTGATAAAGCTATTACTCACAAGTTAGCCGCCAGGCCAGCTCCATTGGGATGTCAATACAGAGCCTGGATGATCGTAGCAGGAGACTAATATTGGAACAATGAGGGGAGGTTCCATCGAGACCGTACGATTGTTCAAGGGAATGAAAGAAGGCTGCAGACGAACCCACTAACTACGGCTGGTGATGGGCAATAACACGGAGTCTCTGAGAACCCTACCTTCTTGGGTAGCTAAAAGCATGAGCAAGTATCCAAAGGAGACCCTGGGCATCGGGAAGACCAAGCCATTGTGACTGTATTACAGACTGCCCTTCCCGGCACCGAGACTAGACCGAAGTCTCCAGAATCCTTTGCCAACTTTACTGCACATACCCTTCATGGTCTTCAGAAAATGAGAGACAGAAGTGTCCAGTTGGAACAAAGCTGATAAACCGAAGCAAGGAAGCAAGGTCGACACACTGTAGGTCCACACACTTTGTAACAACTGCCCAGTCCCTGACTGGCCCAGGCAATCCTCGAGCGCCATCTAGTGGCTCTCTGGTTTAGTCCCGATGTAGGAGAGCTGTTTGCACGCAGTGAAGGAAAACGGGGAATGTGGTCCAGTACGAAATCCCAAAGTTTCTCGAAAAATTATGAAATTGGCTTTTTGTTTGTTTGTGTAATTTTAAATAATTTTGAAAGGGGATGTCGTGGCACAATTGCATGTTCTCACGTGTGAACACTGTAGATAGCAATGTCTTGTTGTAATGTCAAAGGTTAGACATGGTTAGAGGAAACAAACTCAGCCTCCGGTTGAAGGGCTTTGCTGCCATTGTGACCCAGGGCATGTCAGCCAGGTGTGCTCAAAACCACCCTGGAGCAAATTTCCAATCAGCAAAATGGGTTCCCAGTAGGGAGAAAACGCCCTTCTCTTGTTCCCGTGGGAAGGCCAACTTTTGGACTTGGACATGGTTAGAATAAACCTTGAACTGTCTGCCAGACCATGCCCAAGTCCTTATGTTGAAGCTCCAGCTCCTCCCCCCCCCCCATGAAAGTGAAGCCTGGATTTCATTGGAGGCCCCAAGATGTTGGAGGTTCCAAAGCTGCAGGTTGCTAAGGAAAACTGCATATACGAAGCAGAAGTATGTTCCAGGCAGTACAGTTGGGTGGAGAGAACCATCTAAGCCCCTTTACACTCTGCATGGGGCTATAGGAAATGGTGTTTGCCCTGCTGGCATCTGGTCTCACTCTAGTCCAGTATTCCCTCACTGTGGCCCCATTTCTTCCTCTTAGAATGGCATCCTAAGTTGGAAGTATGTAATTTGCTTTCTGATTTTACAGGGGGTTACAAATAAAAGAGACTGCTTGGCATCTCAGAATACGCTTCGGACTTTTAAACAGTGTTAAGACTGTGAAAGACTGCAAAATTTAGAAAAATAAATTTTGTATTACAATATGTTCATGGCCCCATGAGGGCCAAAGAATGGAATGTGATGGTTTGAGTAAGAATGTTCCCCACAGCTTTTTGGATGGGAACAGCACGAGGAAAAGATGTCATTACTAGTGTCTCCAGGTTTCAATGGTGGATCCGTCAGGATTCGCCACAGGAGGATTTAGATTTAATAAAGATTACAGACTAGGATTTTAGTTGCTGCACCCAGCGATTGAGTTGCCATTGTTTTAGGGGGTGAGGGGTGGAAGAATGCTCCCCCAACACAGGCTTTTGCATTTGAATATTTCATCTGTAGTTGGTGACACAGTTAGGAAATGTGGCCTCTTGGGGTAAGTATGCCACTGGAGCTGTACTTTGCTGGTTGCTCTCTGCTTTGTGTCAAGCCGTGAGGTCACAGCTTGCTGTTCCAGCCACTGTGTCTGCCTGCTGACATGCCTCCACACAGTGATGGAGATGGACAGACGCTTATTCCTCCAGAAGTGAGTGTGAGCCCACATTAATCCTTCCTTTTAAAAGTTGCTTTGGATGGAGTGTTTTATCACAGCAATAGGAAAGTAACTCAAACAGGGCATGGGGGTCCTTGCATTCAACTTTAACC
>NC_034603.1:29125924-29149150 GCF_900095145.1 Mus pahari | reverse complement strand
GGGCGTGGGGAGGTGGGGAGAGGGAGAAGAGAGAGGAAGTGGAGGAGGAAGAAGAACAGGAAGAAGGGAAGGAAAGAAGAGAGGAGAAGAGAGGACTTATTTGGCTAACAGGTCACAGTACAGTATAAAGAAAAGTCTCAAGGCAGGAGCTTAAGGCAGAAGCCAGGGGAGAATGCTACTCACTGACTTGTTTCCAGGCCCACATTCCTCTGCCTTTCTTACACAGCCCAGGCCCACCTGCCCAAGTATGGCACCACCCACAGTGAGCTGGGCCTTCCTAGTCAATTAGCAATTTTTAAAAAAATGTCTCTCAGATATTGCCATGGGCCAGTGTGGTCTAGTAAATTTCTCTGTTGAGGTTCCTATTTTCTGGGCGTCTCTTTTTTTGTGTCTGGTTGACAGCTGAAGCCATGACTGTGGGTTACCCAAAACTAAGGATGTATGAAAAATTTCTTATAAAAAACCCTCTGGTTAGTTTAGCAAGCTCATTTCAAAATATAACTTTGAATAACTTTGAAGGGAATTACCCTTCGAGGCAGACAGTGCTACTCCCAGAAGATGTGGTTTATTAAAAATCACAGTGCCTAGGAGTGACCAGCCATGAAGGCTCCAGAGGTCTCTACAACCACACTGGCTATTTCCATTGTCCTTAGTTTTCCACCATAACCGTAGAGTGAGGGCTTTTTGCTGAGGATATACCACACACTCTTTGGCTGTGGGACATAAAAACATTAATCTCAAACTAACCAGGAAAGTTCCTTACGGTTGGCAGTGTTTGTGGTGCTGGAAAGGGTCACTAGGGAGAAAGGCCATGAGTGGTCTTATGCAGCACCAGACAGTGAATGCTCTAATGCTGACAGGCTAGGCAAGATTTCTACACCCGTGCCATAGTGGCATAACTATTATGGGGTAACTGACCACATCCGGATTGGGGTTGAGGCCTGCTCCACAGGAGGGGTTGTCCTGTTTGGTACAGAGCAAACCTGACCACAAGCCTGGCTGGAGAGGTCACAGGCTTAGGTCAGAACCTTCTGTTGTTTTTGCTATTGCTTGCTAGGGGGTTGTATTTATTTTTAATAAACATAGCAATTTATGTTTATACCCATATACTTGGGATGTTTTTAATTTTGGTAAGAAAAGTTTCTTTTTGCAGTGTGCTGTGGCCAGTACAGAGAATTGTTTTTTTTTTTTAAAAAAAAGTACTGGGCACAGGTTCCTTCCGGTCTGGGCCAGTGCCCTGAGCAGACCTTGGGCGCAAACTCCACAGCCAGTCCCACAACACCCAGAAGAAGCTCCACTCCCGGGTGCTCTAACACACCCAGAACCACAGAATCACAAGATCCCAGGATCCCAGGAGCTTGGTCACACCAGGATCTCAGGGTCCCAGAGGCAGCTTGACTCACAGGAGCTCTGACACACCCAGGATCTCAGGATCAGAGAATTACAGAATCACAAGATCACAGAGACAGCTGAACTCTCAGAAGTTCTGACACAGCCAGGATCACAGGAAGGTCAGGAACCAGTCAGATATATCTAGGACAGATAGCACTACAGATAATCAGATGGTGGGAGGCAAGCATAAGAACATAAGCAACAGAAACTAAGGTTACTTGGCATCATTAGAACCCAATTCTCCCACCATAGCAAGTCCTGGATATACAATCTCACCAGAACAGCAAGATTTGGATCTAAAATCACTTGATGGTGATAGAGAACTTTAAGAAGGACATAAATAACTCCCTTAAAGAAACACAGGCGGACACAGGTAAACAGCTAGAAGCCCTTAAAGAGAAAACAGAAAAATCCCTTAAAGAATTACAGGAAAACACAATCAAACAAGTGAAAGAAATGAACATAACCATCCAAGATCTAAAAATGAAAACAGAAAAGAAATCACAAAAGGGAGACAACCCTGGAGTTAGAAAACCTAGGAAAGAGATCAGGAGTCATAGATGCAAGCATCATCAACAGAATACAAGAGATAGAAGAGAGAATCTCAGGGGCAGAAGATACCATAGAAAACATTGACACAACAGTCAAATAAAATGCAAAAAGCAAAAAACTCCTAACCCAAAACATCCGGGAAATCCAGGACACAACGAGAAGATGAAACCTAAGGGTAATAGATATAGAAGAGAGCAAAGATTACCAACTTAAAGGGTCAGTAAATATCAACAAAATTATAGAAGAAAACTTTCCTAACCTAAAGAAAAAGATGCCCACGAACATACAAGAAACCTACAGAACCACAAATAGACTGGACTAGATGCTTCTTCTCAGCATCTTATAGTACCTTCTCCAAAATTGACCATATAATTAGCCACAAGACAGGCCTTAACAGATAGAAGACTGAAATAATCCTATGCACCCTATCAGATCACCACAGACTAAGGTTGGTCTTAAATACCAACAAAAACAACAGAAAGCCCACATACACATAGAAGCTGAACAACGCTCTACTCAGTGATAACTTGGTCAAGGAAGAAATAAAGAAATTAAAGGCTTTTTAGAATTTAATAAAAATAAAGACACATCATACCAAAACTTGTGGGACACAATGAAAGCAGTGGTAAGAGAAAAATTCATAGCTCTGAGTGCCTCCAAAAAGAAACTGAGGAAAGCTTACACTAGCAGCTTGACAGCACACCTGAAAGCTCTAGAACAAAAAGTAGCAAATACACCCAACAGGAGGAGACGACAGGAAATCATCAAAGTCGGGGCTGAAATCAACCAAATAGAAACAAACAGAACTATGCAAAGAATCAACAAAACCAGAAGCTGGTTCTTTGAGAAAATCAACAAGACAGATAAACCCTTAGCCAGACTAACCAGAGGGCACAGAGACAGTATCCAAATTAACAAAATCAGAAATGAAAAGGGAGACATAACAATGAAATATATCTTAAAATAATTATTCTGTTTGTTGAATATTAACAGTTGAAAATATTAAAATCATGTTCTACAAACATCATGGAAATATTATTGATAATTTTTCTTACTGTGCTTGAAATTAGCATTTTATTAATGTTTAACTTCAACAAGTTTTTGCTACTTTGAAATTTTTAAAATATACTTACTGGTAAAATAATTTCTCTCCTAGAAATCCTGATAATCTTTTTTAAGTAAACTGATTGTTAGACAATGTACACAGATATATAATGTGTTTTAAGTATTCTCTCACTGTGTCAGGTGGTATCATCTAAGGGCTTTTGAAAATATTTAATGATTCATTTTAATATTTTATGCTCTTTTACTATGCTTAACTGCCAAAGAATATTTTATATGTTTTGAAATAATTCAGTATTCAACATTAGATATAGGATCCTCAGTTATGGATGGTATTAAATATTCATTAATGATTTTTTAGGGTATGAAAGGATATAATTATATAAAAGTTAAACAAAGTTTTATGTATTATTTGATTCTCAAAATACTCAATATTATTAATATGTCTGATGTATAAAATGCATTTAAACAATAAAAAAACTTTAAGGTGAAAAAGTGCTAAAAATAAGTGACTGTGAGTGCCTACCCCTAAACTGGATATCTATCACACATGCTCACGCACACATGCACACACACTTGCACACATGTGCACACACATGCACACATACACTCATGTGCTCAGGGATCATCAATAAAGGAGGCAAGCATGGGCAAGTGAGAGGATGTTAGAGCGGAGCTGTGAAATGCAGCACCAAATGAACTTAGCGAGTTATTAAAAGAATAAACGGGCCAGGCAGTGTTGGCACACGCCTTTAATCACAGCACTCGGGAGGCAGAGGCAGGTGGATTTCTGAGTTGGAGGCCAGCCTGGTCTACAAAGTGAGTTCCAGGATAGCCAGGGCTATACAGAGAAACCCTGTCTCAAAAATAAAATAAAATAAAATAAAATAAAATAAAATAAAATAAAATAAAATAAAATAAACGGGGGCTGGAGAGATGTCTCAGAGGTTAAGAGCACTGACTGCTCTTCCAAAGGTCCTGAGTTCAAATCCCAGCAACCACATGGTGGCTCACAAACACCTGTAATGAGATCTGATGCCCTCGTCTGGTATGTCTGAAGACAGCTACAGTGTTCTTACATATAATAAATAAAAATAAATAAATCTTTAAAAATAAAAAAAAGAATAAACGGAGAACATGACATTAGAAAGGGGATATGTTGGTGGGAACTAAGAGGAGCTGGAGAAAGAAAATGGGGAACAGATTCGATAAAATTTCATTGTATATGTGTATGACATTATTTAAGAGAAAATTAAATAAATAAAATTTAAAACAAAAAGTTGTTTCATTTCTCTCACCCTGTGCTTCATATAGATCAGTTCAAAATGACTCAAAGACCTTAACTTAAGACCTAAAGTTTTGAAACAATTAGATGGAAACATTGGGAAATCACTTCTGGGTGTAGGCATTGGGCAGAATGTCTTGTAAAGAATAACCCCGAATGGGATACATGAATGAGAATGCTCCCACACAGCAAAGGAAACAATCGCCAGCACAAAGAGAGTCGTGAGGATACATGGGACCCCAGGGCTATGGTGACCCCTTTAGCCCTGGGCTCAGAGCCTGGCTGCTTTGGAAATTACCCTGGTGTTCTCCTTGTTGAAAGTTTTAAAACTTTTTATACCGCTTACTGGCTTTGCATTCACAGAGTGGCAATCCACTGCGGTGGCTACCAAAGGCTTGTCACCTTTGATGAGCTTGTGGAGGGTCCCCTCGGACCCTTGATGAGCTCACTTGGCTCTGGACAGTGTGTCCTCGGGGAGTAGGAGTGACCCTCCCTCCTAATCCTAATATGTTGTCTACGGACACCACCAATCTGACATTGTATGTTCAAAACTAGTGGATGAGATAAGCTCGAGTGGGAAACTCAGATTTTCAGTGAGATTGTAGTGTATGATTTTACTCTAGGGCACCAAGGGCAGTGACTCGGGACAGGCTGCCATAATGAACAGCAAGCCTGTCAAACTGGCCTGCAGATGGAGCAGCTGGCTGTGTCTGGCTTTGATTGTTATCCTCTGGTATCTTGTCAGAAGCTGTGTGGTGCTGTGTGGGTTCACTGGAAGAACTACAGTGTCCCAAAGATGCCAGGCCACTTCCTGGGCAACTCAGGCACCCTCTTCCTTTTTAGAAGCATAATGATGAGAAACGAGGTGGAAAACGTGTTGGGGAGATCACATCCCTTGAGCTGGAGCATTCTTTATGCTTGGTCTTGGGGTTGTAAAAGGGATGGGCAAAGAAAATGGGCCAAGAAGCAAGGGAGCTACAATGTAACTGACCAGAGAGGTGGGAAGATGGGTTGCAACACCCACAATTCAAGCAAAGAAAATCCAGCATCCATGGACTTTTGGAACAAGTATCAAAGAGCTGTTCTCTATTCTGTTTGAGCCTGATCTCTCACATATTCCACTCTCCTCTCTCACCCTTCCCTCCCTCATCCTCTACCAATCACTCTCTGCCACCTCCTCAGCCAGTCCCTGGAATCTCATAGCCCTCAGCTCAGGGCTCACTGTGGGAAAGTGCAGATTTTCTCTATTTGTCAGACAGATGCCATCGCAGAGGAGGTAAAGAAGCAAGAGCCGCCAAGTGGGGCTCCCCGGGTTCAAAGCTACAGTGCCTATACCCCAGGGCTCATTTGAGAAGAGTCTACATAATGAACGAAACTGACATTAGGTTGGCATTGTCACCTCTGGAAGCATTCCGCGCGAAACACTCATGATACCCTAAACTGGAAATTGCAGTAGCAATGCGCTGACTATAAATGCTTATCTTGGTCCTTTTGTGCTGCCGCTATGAAACATATGAGATTTGGGTAATTTGTATTCAACAGAAATGCAGTCCTCACAGCGCTCGGGTGTGGACAGACCAAGATCAAGGCAGGGTTGGTTGGTTGTCTGGCATGGGCTGCTTTCTCTGGTGGAGAGAGACCCTGTGCCTCCACATGGTTAAAGAAGACCAGGAGAGTTGCACCTCCACACTTAAGCCCTTCAATAAGGCCACTAAAGCCTGCTGTCAAGGGAGGAGACCTCATGACCGAATACACCACTCACAGTACAATCCGTGAAAACACTGTCTCACCCACAATCCCTGAACTCAAGCCACAGACAGTCTGCTAAGCATGGCTGGGGAAGGGTACCGCGTGCTCTTTGCTGGTTAGGTTTTGTGAGGCTTTGCTTATTTTTGTTTTGTTGTTTTACTTTGTGGTTTTTGTTTTTTCACAAGCTAGAGACACCAGGGAAGAGAGGAAACCTCAACTGAGAAAATGTCTTCCCACGGCACTGGCTTTTTAACAAGCCTGTGTAGCATTTCCTTGATAATGATTGATGTGTGAGGGACCAGCCCAGGGTGAGCTGTATCATCCTGGGCTGGACCAGCCCACGGTGAGCTGTATCACCTCTGGGATGGACCAGCCCACTGTGAGCTGTATCACCTCTGGGATGGACCAGCCCACTGTGAGCTGTATCACCCTGGGATGGACCAACCCACTGTGAGCTGTATCACCCTGGGATGGACCAGCCCACTGTGAGTTGTATCACCCTGGGCTGGACCAGCCCACTGTGAGCTGTATCATCCTGGGCTGGACCAGCCCACTGTGAGCTGTATCACCTCTGGGCTGGACCAGCCCACTGTGAGCTGTATCACCCTGGGATGGACCAGCCCACTGTGAGCTGTATCACCCCTGGGCTCACCGTTGTGGGCTTGTAAGAAATCAGGCTGAACTAGACAGTAAGCAGGACTCTCCCCATGACCTCTGCTTTAGTTTCTGCCTCCAGGTTCCTGCCTTGAGTTCTTTGGATGATGTAAGTTATGTAAGCCGAATAAACCCTTTCCTCCCGAAGTTGCCTTTGGTCATGACATTTCGTCACATCGATAGAAAGCCAAACTAATACTCACACCCACATGACACTCACAGCAGCGGCCAGCGTGGGCATGTGGGTACACATTGTTAACAAGCCACCGTCAGAGTGGTCACACACTCTGTCGGCCTTCAGTGTAAAAGAAGTGCCTTGGAGTACGACATCACAGGCTTGGAGTATAACATCACAGACTTGGAATATGGTGTCACAGGTGATGTTTGTGATTTCCTTTACAGGCGCCTAGGCATTTTGCCCCCCTGTAGCCTCTTCCTGTTCCCCCCTTTCATCTCTAGCTTCTCAATTAATGAGAAAAAAAATCACCAAGTAGGTGTGTCTCTAAGAACAAGTTTCTATACGTATAGAGATGGGGTTGCTACCCTTTCTATTTTGAATATATTTTATTTATTCTTTAATAATTCATGACTATAAACAATATATCTGAAGTGCACCTACCCCAAATCCTCCTCATTGTCTCCAGATACCTCCCAACACTTCCCCTTCCCACCTTCGTGATCTCTCCCTCTTTTGTTGAAATCCACAGTGTTCAGTTAGTGCTGCCTGCTGGAATATTGACTAATTGTGTCGGCTTGATCTTGACCAGGCCTTAAGTAGGTACAAGTTCATGAGCACAAAAAGCAAGTGATGTCCAGAGCATAGTGTTTCATAGCACCGCTCTCCACCCTCCAGCTCTCGCCTTCTTTCTGCTCTGTTTTCTGCAATATTCCTTTAGTTACATGGCTGTTGATGTAGATGTTCCATTTAAAGCATAGCACACACAGCCACTTATCCCCGGCACTTTGACAGTCACAGGTCTCTGCACTGACTGCTGCCCGCCACAGAAGGAGGCTTCTCTGGCTAAGGTTAAAGCAGCCTTAATTCATGAGCATAAACATAAATATTTAAAGGCAATTTGGCATGTCCAGTTAGCAGAATAGCAGCAACAATTTCTCCCCTGTAGCCTACAGGTCCCCCAAACTGTGGGGTTTCACCACATTTACAATACTAGGCAGGAATTCCTTTTTGCGAAGCAGACCTCAAAGCCAATAAAGCCATGGTTGGTCGCCCCTGTAGCTTTCATGCTGTTAGTGCGGCACTGGGCACAGTCTGCTTGGCAGGTCAGTACTGTAAGCACTCAAGGTTCACAGTCAGTCAATACCACTGATTTTTCTCCACCAGAACCCTACAAAGCTCGTACTAGCCATACGGAAACCATCCAGCAAGGAGAAAATTTGACTTCTCTATGTTCTGCAACTGAAGTGCGTTGTGTCTTCAGCAATAGGCTCTACTATCCTCCTATTTAGGGAAGCCAAGAGCATTGGCAGCAGCTTGTATTGTTTTGGGGGTCCCTAAGGTGTCTCCATACCTGACATGAGCTTCTCGTTTAGTAGTCCGTGTCTTCTAGGAGAAGCATTCTCCACCCACTCAGGCTGCCTTTGTTCAAGCTCCTACTAAAAAGCATCTATTAAGATGAGATTATAAAATAGTGCGTTCCCATAAAGGTTTTACATTCTCCCAGTTTGGGTTAACCTACAGCCCTGCCCCATCACGTCCACTATCCAAATCCGCACTTAGAATTTAAACCTCTAGAATCCCACACCCTCAGTTTCATAGCATATGTGGTCTACTGTCCCCTCACCCTGTAAGGCCTCTTCTTCCACCTCTCTATGTCCCCTTTCTAGTTTCTAATCTCTACAGACACTCTAAATTAAAGCGGAGTAGAAGCAAAACTTTGAAGCTAATATCTACACTTGAGAGGGAGCATGAGAAATTTGACTTTCTGCATCTGGTTCCGTCCCCCCTTTCAGTTTCATTCATTTTCCTGCAAATTACTCAATTTCATTTTTCTTCACAGCTGAACAAAATTCTGTTGTATGTATGTACCATATTTTCATTATCATTCTATCCCTTGGTGGATTTCTAGGCTGAATCTATTCCCTTGCCATTCTGAATAAAGCAGCAATGCGCATGGACATTCGTGTGTCCCTGTGGGAAAATATGAAGTCTTTTCTGAGCACATGCCCAGGAAAGGTGTAGCTGAGGTGTAGAATCATCCTACTTTTAACTTTTTGAGAAGCTTCCACACTGACTTCCATAGCTACACCAGTTCACCCATCGCTGACACCAGGAATGAATGCGCATCCCCTTCTCCACGTCCTCACCAGCATCTGTGTGCTTTGTTCTTGAGTGGGACAGAAGTTCAGAGTAGTTATAATTTGCATTTCCCTAATGGCTGATGACATCAAACACATTTAAAAAATATTAGCCACTTGCATTTCTTCTCTTGAGAACTCTCTATTCTCATGGTCTATATTTTTAATTGGATTGTTTTCTTTTATTGAATTGTTTACATATTCTATATATTAGTTCTACATGGAATGTATATCTAGCAAAGAGTTCTAACCCACTTCATTGGCTGCCTCTTTATTCCACTGAGTTTTCTCTTCGTGAGGTCCTGTTTGTTGATTACTGGTTTTCTGAATGATCAGCATTTATTCACAAAGACCATTCTTGTGCTTGCATCTTGAAGAACTCTCCCTACACCACCTCTAGCAGTTTTGGAGTTCCAGATCTTATACTGAGGTCTTTTATTTGATCCATTTGCAGTTTATTTTTAGGTTGGGTGAAAGATGCATGTTTTTCTTCATTGCTCTTATTGTATCTATCTAGTTTTCCCAACATCCTTTACTGAAGATGCTAGCTCCACTCTACTCTGTGTTTCAGCATCTTTATCAAAAACAACGTGGCTGCATTTGTGTGGCCTTGTATTTGAGTCCTCTATTCTATCCCACTGACCTATGAGTTTGTTTTTGTACCAATACCATGCTGTTTGCTTAATGATGGCTCTGCAGTATAATGTGAATCAGATATGCTGACATCTCCAGCAGTGTTACTTTTGCTCAGGATCATCATTATCTTGTGCTTCCATATGAATTTTAAGATTTTCTCTGAAGTGGAAATGTCTGGTTTCTATGGAAACTCAGTTATGCCACAGGATGTTTTGTTGAGGCAGTCAGGTGAAAGGATGCTTCACTGAGACAGACACAGGTGAGAGAACTGTGATGTTTAGAAAGTGTGACCACAGACAGTGGGGAGCCTCATGCATTGGTTTGCCTTGCTCTATCTCACTAGCCTTTGCTGACGACCCACTTGTATTGGTTCACCTTACATGGCGTTGCTGATCTTCTCTTGTGGCGACTTCATAGAGAGTAACTCACTAAAGAACTTCTTGTGATATTCCAGCAGATTTTTGCCACTTCCACAGACTAGCGCCAAACCTGTGGAGCCTCGTGTTTTATTCTGGATCAAGCTGCCACTGGTGACTCATGTTTGGTGTTTTGCTAGTGGGCTGGACAAAGAACAACGAAGACTGGAATTGACCCCCAAGGAACTATTTCTAAACAGATTCATATCCCCCACATCCTAAAACCTTTCTTTTCTGCTACCTCTGGTGGTGATGGGCTAGAAGGGAGGTTGAAGCATTTAAGAACCCTTATTAAAGTAGGTTGTGAAAAATACAAGCGTATGTTTTTCTATTTCTGTGAGGAACATCACTGGTATTTTGATTGGAATTGAATTTAGTGAAGCACTCATTTTCAAACTATTTATTTCTTTAATTCATGTCCATGGAATATCTTTTTATCTTTTGATGTACCCCTTGATTTCTTTCTTCAGTGTTTTACAGCTTTCATTGTAGAGGCCTTTCGCATCCTTGGTTGTGTTATTCCAAAGTGTGGTTGAAGTTGGTTGTGACTGAGATTATTCCTTTGGTTTCTTTTCCAGTATGTTTGTCATTAATGTGTTTATATTTTTGTGTTAATTTTGGCACTTTAATGAAGATGTTTATCAGCTCTGTAGAGGAATTTTAATCCAGCGTCATGACTGCTCAGGCAAGGGATCACATCCAAAGACCTTCTAGGTCTGTGTGATCCCATCCTGCTGGAATGACACACCTTTAACCCCCCGGGCTGGAATACAGCCATGCCCTTAGTACATCCCTTTAATCCCAAACAGTGAAGATAAAGTTACTTTGTAGAGGGAAGCAGTCATGCTTGAAAATGACATCTAATTGAGGGGCAGACAAAGTGACAAATCAGAGAAAGATTTGGCAGAATGAGTCAGAGATAGGATAGGCCCAATTCTCAGGATAACAGCAGACAGGAAAGAGAACTGACTTAAGAAAGCAGGATATATATATATATATATATATATATATATATATATATATATATATATATATATATATATATATATATATAGAGAGAGAGAGAGAGAGAGAGTTTTACAGAGACAGGTTTCTGGTGAAGCTTGCCAAAATATTAGCAAAGATTGCCAGAATTAGTTTGAGGCCAAGAGAGCAATTCAGTGAGAAGCCAAGAAAAGGCAGTTTGAATTAGTCATCATTGAAAGGAGTTTAGGACAGAACAGCTGAGTTGAACCAGCCAGCCAGACTTCAGAAAGAATGAGAAAGGGTAAGCTTATTTAGCAGTAAGTAGTAAGTAGTAAGTAGTAAGTAGTAAGTAGTAAGTAGTAAGTAGTAAGATGACAATCACATCTGGCAAATAAAAGTTACCTTCACACAGCTCTAAGGGTTCTCTTCCAGAGTCTCTTTTCCAATTTTTCCATGTTTTATTCACTCCACTTATTTTACTGCTCTAGCTAAGACTAGAATTTTAATTTCTGTATTGATTAAGAGTAGAGATAAGGACACCCGTGTTTTGCTCCTGGATTTTAGTGAAGTGATTTCAGGGCTTTTTTTTTTTTTTTAAGTATAATGCAGGCTGTGGGTTTGTCATATATAGCTTTATGATGTTGAAATATATTACCTCTATTCTGTATTTCTTCAACATTTTCACCATGAAGGGATGTTGGATTTTGTAAAAAGGCCTTTCTGAATCTGTTGGGATGACCATGTAATGTGATTTATGTCCTTATGATCATCTGTGTATAATATTTACTCATTTACATGTATTAGAGCACTCCTGAACCTCTGATATAAGTCCAATGTTATCCTGGCAATTCTTTTAATGTGTTATTGGATTCAGTTTGCAAACATTTTGTTTAGACTCTTTTAGTCTAATTCATCAGTGAAACTGGTCTGTGATTTCTTTCATTGTTTCATTTTCATCTACTTTTGGTACCAGGATATGCTAGCTTCATGAGGAATTTGGCAATGTTTCTTTCCCTATTTTATGGAATAGTTTGAGAAGCGTTGGTTTGGTTCTTCTTTGAATTACTAGTAAAAATGACTAGTGAATCTCTCAGAGCCTGGACATTTTTAGTTAGATTTTTAATTGCTGCATAAACCACACTGCTTGTTATAGTTCTGTATGAGTTGTTTATGCCCTCTTAATTTAATTTCAGCAGGTCATTCATGTCTAGAAATTTATTCATTTCTTTTAGATTTTTCAATTTAGTGGCATGTGTTTTCCAGGTAATACCCAATGGTTTTCTGAATTTCATTGGTATCTGTTGTAATGGCTCCTTTTCATCTCTTATTTTCTTAATTTGGGTCTTCTCTCTCTTTATTTTGGTTAGTTTTGTTAATGTTGTTTATCTTTCCAAAGAGCCAACTCTTTGTTTCATTGATTTTTTTTTGTATTGTTTTGGTTCTACTTCATTAATTTATTTCCCTATCTTAAAGCTTTTTCCCCCATTTACTGATTTGGGTTTCTCTTGTTCTTTTTTTCCAGGGCCCTCGGGTATATCAATAAGTTATTCATTTGAGATCTCTCTGATTTTTTCCTCCCTCCCTCCCTCCCTCCCTCCCTCCCTTCCTTCCTTCCTTCCTTCCTTCCTTCCTTCCTTCCTGTTTCTCTGTATAGTCCTGGTTGTCTGGGAGCTCACTCTGTAGACCAGATTGGCCTTGAATTTAGAGCTTCACCTGCTTCTGTCTCCCCAGTGTTGGGATTAGAGATGTTGCCATCACCACCTGGCTTCCATTAGCATGTTTTTAAGTTTTGTATTTATGTGTAGATGTGTATCTGGTTGTATGTGCAGCATGTGCGTGCAGGCACTCTTGGAGGTGTCATCACCAGATCTCTTAGAGCTTGAGTTACAGGCAGTTGTGAGCCACCATGAGGGTGCTGGGAACAGAGCCTGGGTCCTCTGCAAGAGCAGCTAGTACTGACCCATCTTTCCAGCCCCATCAAATATGTCTTTTAGATAAAATAGTTTATCACATACTAGCATGTTAGCAACAAATATAATATTCTTCTATTGGAATTTAAATTTCTGCTTAAAATTTATAATTTTTACCCTAGCAAGATAAAACTTACATATTTTAATAATTATTTCATAGCTTAGTATTAATGAAGTAACCAAAGATGATACAACTAAATCCGTGAGATTTTAATTTTTAGTGTTCATTTGTACACTGATGGCTTCCTTAATTACCATTATAATTCTGTGTCATCATTCAGCATTACAGTTTCTTAAATTATTTTAGATTTATTTTATTTCATGAGTATGAATGTTTTGCCTGCGTGTATGTCTATGCACCACACTCGTGCCTGGTACCTACTGAGGCCAGAAGAGGGCATTGAATGTCCTGAAACTGGAATATCAGGTGGCTGTGGGCTGCCACGTGAGTGCTGAGTGTTAAAAGCTGTGTCCTCTACGAGAGCTCTAAACGCTGAGCCAAAGTTCAGCCTCGCACGCACTTCTGTTTTAACATTGCATGCTTTTAGCATCTGTCAGTTCTGCCAAAAATCATCTCCTTTCTCATCTGTATTACAAGCATAATCAATCTCTCCCGGAGTCTAAACCCTGAGCATTCTAGATTGGGTGCCACCAGGAGACATGTAATGTGATATGAACTCTGGCTATATTTTATTTAAAAGATTCTTTTTTTAGCTGGGCATGGTGGCACACGCCTTTAATCCCAGCACTTGGGAAGCAGAGGCAGGCGGATTTCTGAGTTCGAGACCAACCTGGTCTACAGCGTGAGTTCCAGGACAGCCAGGGCTATACACAGGAAAAAAAAAGTTTTGTTGTTATTGTTTTGTTTCTGATGCTGAGTATGGTGGTGCACATCTTTAATCCCAACACTTAACAGGTAGAGACAAGTTGGGCAGTGGTGGCCCACGCCTTTAATCCCAGCACTTGGGAGGCAGAGGCAGGCAGATTTCTGAGTTCGAGGCCAGCCTGGTGTACAAAGTGAGTTCCAGGACAGCCAGGGCTACACAGAGAAACCCTCTCGAAAAACAGAGAGAGAGAGAGAGAGAGAGAGAGAGAGAGAGAGAGAGAGAGAGAGAGAGAGAGAAGCAGATTTCTGTGAGTTTGAGGCCAGCCTGCTCTATAGGGCAGTTTTGGGCCAGCCAGAGACCCTGTCTCAAACCAAACCAAACTAACCAACCGACCAACCAAATAAACAAACAAAAATAAGGTCTCACTATGTTGCCCAGGTTGGTCTCAAACTCTTGGGTTCAACTCACCCTCCTATCTTTTTCTTTGCAAAAATGAGACATTTTAAAAATATATAAAAAATCTCTAACCTACTCACTCCTTTAAATACAGTGGAACGGATGCAGTTTCAGATCAGTCTCCTCTTCCAACTCAAGAATGTTTCTCAGAGCTGTTCTGGAAACTTCTTCTCAGTTATGGTGTCCCAGCTAGATGTGGGCTATGGCACCGTGTAGGAACTTCGCGAATGGATCTGAGATTGGGACCTACACTGCTGAACCCACACAGCAGGACCCAGCAGCCTTCTGTCTGCCCCTCCCTCCCAGCCTAGCCTGATCTGGCAGACACCTTATGCACATTTCACACTCTGTTCCTGCAGCCATCTATAGCTCTCTCCTGCCCCCAGGGAGAGATATACGAAATAACTGACTTATGAATAAAATCTCTGGAGGGGAAAAAAAAAAAAAAAAAAAAAGAGGATTTAAAGTTATTTTCTAATCCCTTTTCCAGATCAGGTCTCTGAAGGGAGTGAGTGCGGCCAGTAGGTGGCGAGGTACACAAAGCCGTGCTGATTTCCCGCAGCCAGACTGCAAGGGTCTGAACTGTACTTTAACTGCAAAAGGAAATGCTAACCTAAGCTAAATACCAAACTTCAATACAATTTTTTATAGAACACTAAAATCCCTCGCTTATCAGTAGGATTGATAGTATTCGTCTCACCAAAACACAGCCTGGCAATCTTACATTTACCAACTTGAAAATAAGACAGCTAGTCTGTCCAGTTTATTAAACTGTATAAAACATAAAGTATCTCCCTTTGTCTTGCCGTACCTCTTCCCCGCCTCCCCAGCTAACTCTAAGTGTGTTGGTGCCCTGCAGTAGGGCGTGCTGGGACAGAGTGCGAGCAGCTGTGATTGGTGTCCTGCAGTGGGGTAGGCATGCTGGGACAGAGTGCGAGCAGCTGTGATTAGTGCCCTGCAGTGGGGCATGCTGGGACAGAGTGCTAGCAGCTGTGATTAGTGCCCTGCAGTGGGGCATGCTGGGACAGAGTGCGAGCAGCTGTGATTGGTGCCCTGCAGTGGGGCATGCTGGGACAGAGTGCGAGCAGCTGTGATTGGTGCCCTGCAGTGGGGCATGCTGGGACAGAGTGCTAGCAGCTGTGATTGGTGCCCCGCAGTGGGGCATGCTGGGACACAGTGCTAGCCTAGCATCTGTGAGGCTCACATTCCAGGTTTTATATTAAGCTGGTGCAGTTTTGTTTTGTATTATAAACAGTGTTACTGAGTCATGGAGAGCATTTGTCAGCTTGTCACAAAAGAGCATCCAGGGGGTTGTCTGCCACGCTGCAGTTTCCCCCAAGTGCTCAGACATACCCAGTTTGAACTCACACAGTATGCAAAGTCCATGAATGAAAGCTCAGTGCTGTTGCACTGGGGACCACGTTCCCAGCGCACCCAAACACAGCCAAGGGCACCAAATACAAAAGAGACTGAAGCTGCCAAAGAGCTGCAGCCCCAGAAGGGGAGCTTGGAGCAGCACCTCCACTTAAGCCAGAGCCTGTATCCATCCCCAGACACCCTGAAGTGCCCCTTCTTGATGCAGGAAGTTGAAACTGGGAGTCTCACTTCTGCCCTTCCTTGTTAGTAAAAGAAGCAGAAGCAGCGATGGGTGCTGGGATGTCGGGGCCCCAGAGCTAACTGCTCTGTAGCTTCAGGCCCAGCCAGGTCCACTGGTATAGATCTAGTCATGCAAGAAATCACAGTTTTCTCCCATGTCATAAGAGTCTCCAGGAGGAAGAAAATGACAAATGGAACAATATCAGGAGAAGTGATAGGATAGCGCATGCTTCGTTGCTCCAAAATACCATACACGAGACAGACAACTGGAACACAAAGAGATCAAGCCATCTCTAAGTTTGAGGTCATTTGCATCTGTCTCTTGCTGATGGTGACTTTGATAACAAGAGTAAATGAGCTGTCATCTCAGCTGGGTTCTGGAGAGAAGTGTGCTGTGCTGAGCAGTTGGCTCTATGATGCTCAGCATGCCAGGAGACGAGACGTGTGCTGTGCCGAGCAGTTGACTTCCCAATTAGCAAATGGCCACACTCACTGGCTTTCTAAGCCCTCACTTTTGTGAGTCACTCGTGAGTTGCATCTCGCATCTGGCTGGGACGGATTCTAAAGCCACTAGTGATCAGTAGGATTAACCGACTTGTCTTGCTTAGAAGGATTGTCCTTTGTTGCATCCTAATAAATGGGATATTTACCCGTGAATCGTCACACATCATCGCATCCTATGTGAGTGGCGCATTGAATTACAAGACGAGCGTGAGATCTATACAGGAAGCACTACTGAAAGTATCAAGCAAACGCGAGCCTGACAGACAGGACCGGTCAGCACATCTCCTTTCAAGGTGCCTTGCCGTGTTTGTCTGGAAAACAAACAGCAGACTTTGGGAAGGACAGAAAGGGAAGGAATACATACACACTGTTGGGAAGACGGGAGCACAGTGCTCAGCCACTGTGAAAGAAACTAAAGCTAGAACTGCCTGAGCAGCGCCGCCTCCGGGTGTACCCCTGGAGGTTCTGAACGTTGTTGCGTGGTTCTCTCCCAGGTCCTTTAACGGACTTTATACTTAATGCAGATGTTTCTGGGGAACAAGTTACCCAGGGCAATACGTGTGTGTCTCTCTGTAGACCTGAGTGGGTTGCCACGCCATGAATACCTTGGGAATCCCAAGTCCCTCCGGTCCTACTAGAGACACAAAGTGGCCTCTGGATTTTGGCTGGTGTCACAGGACCCAGGCATCTATACTCATGGCTTGGAAAAACTATGATCAGTGTCCATGTTACCTGGTAGCCTCAGGGTGGTCAGACTTCTCACAGACATGTACATGCCTTCCCTAAGAGTGCTCTGAGAACTTATTATGTGACCTACATGGTATGGGCTGGGTAGCCCAGCAATGGCTATTTGCGTGCAGGAAAGCCTGAGAGTCCATAGGTGGTTCAGTCATGAGACTGGCAATGGAGGCCTAGAGAGCCCCAAATGTTCTTCAGTCTACATTGGAAGGGCAAAGAAGCAGATCTCTTTGCTGGTGGCATCAATAACGAGAGAGGTGCTCACACTTGTAAGAAGCGAAGTCCGGTAAGCAAGCGGCATTGCTCTCCTGACCTCTTCATGTCTGGCTCATTGCCAGAAGATGCTGCCTACTTTATGGAAGGAGCTCCTGCATCCCTAAGGTAATCTTTCCTGGAAGCCCACAGCCAAGATGCTCAGCTGATTCCAGATGGCAGTTATGATAAACTATCACACAGGGCCAGGTGTCACAGGGTGGTTTTGTTTTTGTTTTTGCTTTGTTTGTTTGTTGTTGTTTGTTGTTGTTGTTGTTGCTTTGTTTCTGAGATAGGGTCACACCTTGTATCTCTAGCTGGTCTAGAATTTGCTATGTAGACCAGATTGACTTCAAACTCATAGATACATCAGCCTCTGCTTCCCAAGTGCTGGGATTAAAAGAGCGCCCACTACATCCAGTGAGGCACAGATTTTTTTTTAATCCTGCTACTTAGGGAGCTGAGGCAAGAGTCTATGGATCTGAGGCCAACCTAAGCTGTGGAGAGCTCAAGGCTAGCCTGGGCTACTCAGTGAGACCTTATCTCAAAATAAAAGGTGGAATGTTAGAGATTGGTTCTAATGCTTGGTCTTAATTCCCAAAATCACATGGGAAACTATGTGTCCAGACGCCGAAGGTCCCGGTCCCCAATTGGTTTTTGATTGATCAATAAAAAAAACCAGTGGCCAACGGCTTGACAGGGTGAAAGAGGCAGAATTTTTAGGACTCCCTGGCAAGAAGTGCTGTGGGGAAGAAGAAGGGAGTCAACCATGAGAGGGGCATAGGACAACTGCGCCAGGACAGAGGAGCAGAGATCAGAATTAAGAGCCGGTCAACATGTAAGGGTCAGGGTAGCAGTCCAAGGGCAACTCCCCAGCTTGAGTCAGGGGCAGCAAAGATAAAATCTAGATTGAGAAAGTGCTAACTAAGGAATACTGGAGGGGAGTGTGTGCTAGCCTCAGAGAGGTTTGGAAGTGCCTAGCCACTGAACTAGTCAAGGCATATAGAAACTAAGCTGACGCGCGCGCGTGTGTGCACGTGTGTGTGTGTGCGCGCACGCGCGCGCGTGTGTGTGTGTGTGTGTGTGTGTGTGTGTGTGTGTATTTCATTCTCGAGTCCAGAGAATTTTGGAGAGTGGCTAGAAGCTCTTATTACTTGCTGGGAACCACAGAGCAGATTAACTATTCACTGCTAAGGTGGTAAGAAACTGAGAGACAATATTTGTAATATGGAAGTAGAGGGTAACCCGTGTAACATTTTTAAGGCTCCCATAGTAGTCAGGGAAGTATGTACATTGGTCGTCAGGATATCCTTGAATAGTCACAGCCCAGGTGCAGGGTGATTAGGGGAAAGGTGACCCTGGGGATCTGGGTGGAGTCTAAGACGGCCTGCTCCAGGGGATTTATCGCCAGTCTTCCCAACAGCCACGTTATACAATCAGTCAATGTCCTCATCAACAGGCAAGTGGGTACACGAGAATACAGTATGCATTTTGATGAGATTTGTATCCATGGAGGGGGAAGGAACATCCAGGAAAAGGGGACCAGACTGGACAGCATCATAGTAAGTAAAACAGAAAAACAAATATAGTATATTTTCTCTTCCACATGGGCCAAGCAGAAAGACAATATGTGGTCACAGCACATAATGTATCTGAGTGAAGGCGCTATCATGTTGCCTGAGGAAAAATACTAATAAAAAAAAAAAAAGTGAGACTGAGTCTTACTCTGAAGCCCAGGCTAACCTGAACTCACTAGGTAGCCCAGGCTAGTCTTGAATTCATGACAATCCTCTTGTCCCAGTCTCAGCCTCCCAAGTGCTAAGATTATAGGCAGGAGTCATCCATACCTCGCTCACAGTCTTTTTTTTTTTTTTTTAACATACACACAGAGTCACTCTGTGATGATTTGTATATACTTGGCCCAAGAAGTGGCACTATTAGGAGATATGACCTTGTTGGAGTGGGTGTGGCCTTGTTGGAGGAAGTGGTCACTGTGAGCGTGGGCATTAAGACCCTCATCCTAGCTGCCTGGATGCCAGTCTTCTCCTAGCAGCCTTCAGATGAAGATGTAGAACTCTCAGCTCCTCCTGCACCATGCCCGTCTGGATACTGCCATGTTCCCACCTTGATGATAATGGACTGCACCTCTGAACCTGTAAGTTAGCCCCAATTAAATGCTGTCCATATAAGAGTTTCCTTGGATAATAAATAAATAAATAAATAAATAAATAAATAAATAAATAACAACAAAAAAAGTTGCCTTGGTCATGGTGTCTGTTCACAGCAGTAAAACCCTAAGACAAACACACACACACACACACACACACACACACACACACACACACACACACACACACATTGTCTTGAAGTACCAGAGGCTAACTGTCCAAAGTCTGCTGGCTGAAACCAGCCTGTTAGAACCATGTCTCTCAGGAGGGTCTGTGCAGAGTCCAGGCCTTGTTTTCTGTGTCACTGGAGGTTGCTTTCCTTCCTTGGCTTGAGGCTGTAGTAATTTTCTCACCTTCTTCTCTATGGTACTAAAACATCCTCTGTCTCCATCTTAGAAAAACACCTTTGATTATAGTTAGCTGACCCCAGAACTCACTTAGTCACCCCTATCTGAAGACCAGTAAGTAGCGTTTGGTCACACCTGCAAAGTCCTCTGTGCATGACGGGACTCTCACAGGGAGGAGGGCTTGTATACGCTGGAGACAGTTTTGCAGCTGACCCCAACAGGTTTCCTCTGACCTTACTTGATTCTGACAATGAGAACTGTTTGCATATCACAGGAGGTAGGCTATCTTCCAAGTTCATGACCTCCTGTTATCTCAGAAATGTTAACTCAGTGTTTGGAGTATCTAAAGAGGTGGTTAAGGTGAAGGGAGATCAGATGAGGAAATTAGGATACAGGCACAGAGGGATGACCATGACGACAGAGGATGCCACAGATGCTATCTGTAAGCTAGTTCCCAGAGGCCCTGGTTGCCAGGGGGGATATTATTAGTCATGTTCTTACCACTTCCAGGGTAGAGGGGGAAATGTTCCCACTTGGAGAAACACCACTTTATATCAAAATTCCCTGCTCATAATGTGTCTATGAGTTACCAGCTATGACCCACAGATGAACCTCAGAGAATCCCTCTGAGCGCAGCTGATCTTGACAGGCTGGCCTGGGAGAAGCTGAAAGGAAGAGTCCTTTGTTACACAGGTGGGAATTTGGAAGAGGAGGAGGACAGGAAGCGAAGTTCCAGGAGTCAGGTCCAGGCACAGCCCTGCGCTAGGTGTTTTTGGGAAACCGCAGTCTGGCAGTCACCTCTGTGACTAAAACCTCTGTCCTCATTCTGGTCCTCCAAGTGGCAATCTCAGGTCACCATCTCCTGCTCCTCACATGTTCTCTTTGTCAGTACCTCTGCTCCCCAGTAGACTCTCAGCCCATTATTCAGCCACCATCATTCGAACTCCAAGCCCTTCTTCTTCCACCAGCCTCTCCTGACAAAGCCTCCAATTCCTGTCTGGTGTGTCTGTTTCTTAGGAGGAAGATGGGACTTTTGGATGAACTCCACAAGAATGGAGACTGCTGCCAGACTCACAGTCTAAGGACCGGGTCAGTTCCAAGCCCACACATCAATCATTCATTCACACACTCTCTGCCCATCCATCCATCCATCCATCCATCCATCCATCCATCCATCCATCCATCCATCCATCCAGTCATGGATGGCCACTCATTAATTACATATAAGCTTAGTAAGTGCCTTCCACATTAGTCAGACTGCATCCGCATACAAAAGAGACGAAGCTGGCTGCTTCTCGGAGCTCACATCAAAGGCTATGTAAATGTTTTCTATAAACAGTGAGATATTAAATATTTCAGGGTTTGCAGCCCATATGGTCTCTCACAAATGCTAAACTCTACCATAGCTGTACAAAGGCAGCCATCTATCCGTGGGTGAATAAGGGTGACACCAGCATTGAGACTTTGTATTCTTTTCATACATCATGATTGTGTTTTGTTAAAACAGCAGGGAAAAAAAAGGAAAGAGATTGTTTACCTCCGAGGAATCCTTCTATCCATACATCGCAGATGCCTTGATTCATTAGTTTGTCCCTGAGCTCTCTGCCTTCAGTAGAGTTTCATCACACAAAATAAAGGATTGCCTCTTCTCCCATCAGCATGTAAATGTGCTTAGCGTTTCCCTGGTGTAGAAAAAAGCTGTGGTGTCTCTGGCACCTCGTAAGGCTATTCCTGCTTAATCTGGATTCCTTTTTTTTTTTTTTTTTTTTGAAACATGATTTCTCTGTGTATCCCTGGCTGTCCTAGAACTAGCTCTATAGACCAGGCTGGCCTTGAACTCAGAGATCTGCCTGCCCCTGCCTCCCGAGTGATGGGATTAAAGGTATGTGCCACCACAGCCACCAGCCACTGCCACCACCATCACCTGGCTAATTTGGATTCTTAAATACTAAGAGGGTGTTATATACCTTATATACAACTAAGATGACTATGTATATACCTACAAGTAATGATATATCTATATGTATGTATACAGTCTGAGGTGATAATTTCAATTTTCCACATTGGATACTAATAGGCTGACACCAGCATTTGAAGGACCCTGTTGTTGGTGGCATTGCCAATGGTCGTGACTAGTTGGGGCATCTTTATCACTTGCGTTCCAGCCTGCCCTTCTCTTTGGTCAGTAAGTGTATCCTTGTGAACTCTATCCCAGCAGGTAAAGCAGAGAAAGGGGCAAAAAGTAAAATGAAAATTGACAGTGCTGATAGAATATTCAACTTTTATTGGGTTCTTCCCCAGAAATAATTTAAAGTTAGGGTTTTGTTGTTGTTGTTTGAATTTTTCCACTGTAATTTGAGTGACTGCTCTGTGTCCTTTGCTACCTCATTTCAGAAAGGCTACTTGGACTTCTACATGCTGATTAAGTCAGGAGACTTAGCTGTTCTCTTCAAGGGTGTCTATTGGTCCAGATGCCAAGAACCAAAGACACCAGAATGTGACTTGTCAGTAGCCTGAGCAATGCTTTCCAACGACAAGGGGTTTCTACCCTCTACTGGTTCTAAATACAAGAATATCTATCTATCTATCTATCTATCTATCTATCTATCTATCTATCTATCTATCTATTTAGGTGTGTGTGTGTGTTGTTGTTGTTGTTGTTGTTGTTGTGGAGGTGGGCATTAAATGTGCACATACACTAGGTCAGAGGTCACTATTGGAAGTCTTCCTCAATTGATCTCCACCTCTTTAGAGACAGGGTCTATTAGTGAACCTAACGAATTCAGCTGAGCTGCTTGCAAGCCCCAGGGATCCTGTCTCCAACTTGCCAGCACTGGGATCTCAGGTGCCTGCCGCTGTGCCAAGGCTTTATATAGGTTCTGGAGATCCAAACTCAGGTCTTCATGTTTGTGTAGCAACACTTCACTGGCTGGGCCATCTCTCCTGCTCATCGACTGTATCTCTGGTGGGTAGAATTCTCACGTTTCCCCTTAAAAACAAAATAAGCAAGAATTACACAAATAGAGTATGAGACGCTGATATGGGGGCTTAGCCAATGACCCAAAAGTCCTCAGACCAGGGAAGACATCATGGTAGGTCATCAAAATCATAACATGGTGCCCACAATGTCAGATTCACAGTAGAGATCAGTTCTGATGACACTTGGGGAAGAGTGTCCCCACCATGCCGTTTTCTGAACAGAGGGCTTTGTTTGAGAGCCCTCACAGAGAATGCTCTCTGAAGGCTGAGAGCACCGTGCACCACCATCCAAACATAAGTCAACTCCACAACTTCGGACTTCTGATGCCTTTTTTTTTTTTTTTTTTTTGAAACATGATTT
>NC_034603.1:29122145-29123578 GCF_900095145.1 Mus pahari | reverse complement strand
ACTCACTCTGTAGACCAGGCTGGCCTCGAACTCAGAAATCTGCCTGCCTCTGCCTCCCGAGTGCTGGGATTAAAGGTGTGCGCCACCCTCAGCATCTTAATGAGGTCTTTAACATCTCTCATTCAGTCCATCCACACCTTTGTCTCAGTCTCTGCCTTCACACCTGCTCCACCTTCACACCTGCTCTGCCTTCACACCTGTTCAGCCTTCACACCTGCTCCATTGTATGAAATCCACACACAGGTGTCTCTATGCACAAATTATGTTGGTTACTTTTTTCTTTGCCCCTTAAAAACAAATCAGATGCCATGTGCAAATTCTCAGTGTTGTGATGCTTTATGTGGTTTGAAGCATATAGAGACATGGCACTTTCTGCCCACCTCCATGTCTCCTCCTGCACACAAACCCAGTCCTGCATACCCCAGCCCATTCCCTGAGTGTGTGCTCTGAGCCTACGGCTGTGTGTTCTCCATAATGTCACTTGATGGTCATATAACGGAATACAGCAAGACACGCACTAAGTCTGGCTTTTCTCATTCTACTTCACTGCTTCAAGAGCATACTATGGTACCCATTTTTTCCTTGTTACTCATAAGATTCCATTGTGGAATGGGCCAAGGGCTGGTTATCCAGGAAGGAGTTAAGGACATATCAGGGTAAAAATGCATACATCAACCTGACACTGATTCTCCAAGCTGAAAACATTGAGAAGCTGTAATTGTGGAGGACAATACTGTGCCTTGCCTGTCCCTATACTCACAGGCCACAAACTCCTTTGCCATGAAAGAAGATGGTCCTTTCTTATACCATGGGAAAGAAAGAAGCATCCTTAGCCCCAAAGTCTAAACCCCCGGGCTCTGATGGAACTGTAGAAATATCCCTCTGCCTCCACTGCCTTCACAGACCCACGCACCTTCAGGGAATGACTGTCCTGGAATTCACTTACCCACACCTGCAGTACAAGCTCTGTCATTTCAGACAATTCGTCATTATCTGACTAAACAGCAAGTATCAATCAGGCTTCACCCCTAGCTCTACAAAATTGCTCAAATGGATTTTCTCTTGCAAATCTGCCATTTGTGTGTTTGGTTTCTGGAGCCAGAGATGCTGTCTTAGGTCAAGGATGGGTAAAGATCATTCATTGTTCATATGCCCAGAGCTCACACATTAGGCAAGGGGCTCACCTTGCTTCCAAAACTTGTCAAAATAAAGTTGCCGCAAACACCCATTTGAGCTTGTGTATGTGCATACTGCCATTTCTCTCTCTCTCTCTCTCTCTCTCTCTCTCTCTCTCTCTCTCTTTTTTAAGATTTATTATTTATTATATGTAAGTACACTGTAGCTGTTTTCACACAGATAGCCTAGAATAAGGCGTCAGATCTCATTATGGATGGTTGTGAGCCACCATGTGGTTGCTGGGATTTGAACTCAGG
>NC_034603.1:29121068-29122115 GCF_900095145.1 Mus pahari | reverse complement strand
AAAAAAAAAATGTCTGAGTTGATCTGAGAAGACAGCCTATGTCTGAGTTTATTAAGAAACTGCCAGATCTCTGGCATCTTTGCTACATTCATTCTCTGCTGAGCCAGCAGAAGGCTCTGTTGGCCACTGTCATCCTGTGTTGCTGAGAGAGCCACGGGGAGGATGCTGAGTGCCCCTGAAGCTGGAAATGGGGTCAGTATCATTTGAGGACACAGCTGTGGGCCTCACCTGTCAGGAGTGGCAGGACCGGGATACTGCACAGAAGAGCCTCTGCAGGGATGTGGACACAGAACTAGGGCAGCCTGCTGCTCTCGGAGTGCTGTGGTCCTCAGATGGGAGAGCATGGCTTTGATCCGTGGAGCGTAGCAGAAGGCTAAGTGTGGAGCCTCTGACGTCAGCGAGACTCCAGAGGTTGAAAGCCTGCCTGAGAAACTCATCAAGATGTCATTTATATAATTTATGTATTAAGTATATTATATATACATGAGCAAAGCATTCTGCTTGAAGTGTATCCGATGTGACATCAGAATCCACATCAGTGCAAAACCTTTTGAACCTGAAGACATCCACCTCCTAGCTGAGCTCGAAATGGCATCAAAAACCCCGATAAAGGTCGTCAGGCTGAGGCGTGCCCTGTAGTAACACGCCGCTACAGTTCTCCTGACGCTGTGCCAAGATGCACTAAGAAATCCCACAGACCCACATTAGCAGGCATCAAATAACTCACGCACACCAGTGAGAGCTCAGATGAAATTTAAAAATAAATTGGACTCAGGATGTGGCTCAGTGTGCTTTCAAAATTTGTGTCGTGCATCTCCATTTATAAATCCATCATGTTATCTTTATCTTGAGGATATATGCTCATGGATGGTTGTTTGTAAATATAATCAGTCGTGGGGAAATTGCAGCCAATTTAGAACTGTCCTTGGGCAAGGGCGTTTGTTTGATCGAAAAGAAGGGAGAAGAAGAAGAAGAAGAAGAAGAAGAAGAAGAAGAAGAAGAAGAAGAAGAAGAAGAAGAAGAAGAAGAAGAAGAAGAAGAAGAAGA
>NC_034603.1:29088640-29120808 GCF_900095145.1 Mus pahari | reverse complement strand
CCTGGCTGTCCTGGAACTCACTCTGTAGACCAGGCTGACCTCGAACTCAGAAATCCGCCTGCCTCTGCCTCCCAAGTGCTGGGGTTAAAGGCGTGCGCTACCACGCCCAGCAGATTGGCTTTTGTTGTTGTTGTTGTTGTTGTTGGGTGTTTTTGAGAACAAGATCATATATGTAAGTGTGATGATGATTTTGAAATGGAATTTTTATTGGAAATCAAAGTAGTCAACTATAAGCAAATAAGGAAACAAAAGGATATAGAAAGAGCCAGAAGGAAGGAAGGGAGGGAAGGGAAGTCAGATGTGGATGTGGCTTAGTGGCAGCACTTGTGTTTACTAGGTGCAGGCCTTGGGTTCCACCTCAGATGGGTGAGGGAAAGGAGGAGAGAAAAAAGAAAGGCGGGGAGAAGGGGAAAGGGGAGGGAGGAGGAGGGGGCTCTCCGACTGACTTTCAAGGTGGCTGTGTCATTTTTGGACATCTTAAAATGTCCAGACGCCATCATTCGGACAAGACTTGTCCTCATCCACCCAGCTCTCACATCATTAGCAGCAGGTCCTTCAGAATCCATGGGCTGGGCTATTTCAAATCCTACGCCAGCCCCTGTCTACTACCTCTGAGTTTGGTCCTGGCTCCGAGTAGTTCGGATCAGTTTGCCTTCTCTCTGCACCTCAAACTCATTGGGCACCAGCCCCATGTCACCTTGCCAGAAGGTGGGAGCTCGTACTTAATGAAGTCCTGTGGGTGCTGGGCACCGTTGCCAGCAGTACCCCTGGGTCAAGGCCGGTCACTCATGAAGTCCTTACCTGCTGTGTGTTGATTATAGACCCATTTCACAGAGAAAAAGATTGAAGCAAAGAACTCATTTACTGAGTTGGGGCAGCAGACATGGGCACTGGCACAGCTGGGGTCCCTACAATTCTGTCACCCACAGAGCAGAAAGCACATGGATGCCCTGGGACTTCCTGGAATGCTTCAGAAGAGAGGTCGTGTTTGCCACTAAGGAAAGCAGAGGCCAGTGTGGCAGACCCTACTGGCCAGCTGTTAGCAAGAAACACTGCTCACCAGAGATGGATTCATCAGAGGCTGAAATTGTGTTCCAGTAACATGGGTTTGCCTTGGAAGCCTGGGCATTCTTTTTGACGTAATGTCCTTCAAAGTGTTATTCAAAAAAAAGAAAAAAGAAAAAGAAAGAAATGGGGCCCAGGACATTATTTTAAAGCATTCAGCAGTGAGTTCCTAAACTGGGTCTAGCATTTACAATGCAGCTTGCTCCCCTGTACCTCCAGAGCCAGCTTCACAAAGCCTCTCAACTCTCCAAGGGTCTCACCCTCCCTGCCCGAATCCCGGGTGCTCACCTCCCATCCAGCTAGGAGCAGCCCACCTTGTGTCTCCCGTGGTTCTTTTGTATCCATTACTGGGCTCCTTCTAAGTAAAGGGAGCTCGCTCTCTGGAGTGCTGAGACCCAGCATCGTTCCTGCTCAAAACGATGACGTTCTAGAGAGGGCAAAGCAATTGTGGTGGGGATGAAGGCTGGGCCCCGCATGATCCACATGGCATCCTGTGTTCTACGTTGTATTGATGGAGGCTCATATAGCGCCCTCAGGAGACTGAGTGGTCTGTGTGGAGTCTTGTGTGGTATCCATGGGATCCTTTGGGGGCCCTCTGGGCTCTTTGTGACCTGCCCAAGCAATCTTTTTTTGTTTTTGTTTTTGGTTTTGGTTTTTTTTTTTTTTTTTTTTGGTTCTTTTTTAGACAGGGTTACTCTGTATAGCCCTGGCTGTCCTGGAACTCACTTTGTAGACCAGGCTGGCCTCGAACTCAGAAATCCGCCTGCTTCTGCCTCTTGAGTGCTGGGATTAAAGGCATGCACCACCATGCCCAGCCTGCCCAAGCAATCTTGCTTCCCTTCACTCTCCTATAGCTTTTGTTTGTGCAGAGTTTGTCCTAGAAACCCCCATCCCACGCATCTTGCAAACATCAGCTTAGACCTCAGAGGAACTGTCACTTCCCTGAAGAGGCCTACCTTGGTTCCTCTAGCTAGTTAGACCTTCTAGTTTGTGCCTCAACACCCTAACCTCAGATCACACTATTGCACTGCTCTGGGCTGTGCTCTGGCCATGGCCCCCTTCTCAAAGGAGTGCCTACCCTCAGTTACCCTTCCCCGGAAACTCACCTTCGGTGGACAGGATCCACCAGGCTCAGAAACAGAACTCTTGGTGTAGCTATAGCCAAAGGCTGTACCTGAAAGTTCCAAACCCCCGTGCCCTCGGAGGCAGCACTGCTCCTGCTGGCCTCTGTGCTCTAGAGCAGCCCTGCAGCTGGACTGCAGCTGGACCACAGCTGGACTGCAGCTGGACTGCCGCCGCCTGCCACCACTCCTCACCTAGTGCCTTCCCGCTATACTATGTTGCTCTTGCTTTTCCTTGGACAGTCCTCCATTCATCAGAACCTTCACTTCTAGGGGACTTGGACCAGGACCCTAACTCACCATCTAGTCTCCTCAAGCTCATGAGTGGAAATCGCTGGACTGCAAAGGCTGAGTCTGGCTGGTTACCTGGGAGAGAGTGGCAGCTCACAAACACTTGCAGAAAGGATGGTCGGAGCACTTCTCTCCTTGTATGGAAAGAGGGACAGGTAGACTACCAGACAGAGCCACAGCTGGGGTTTCTGAATTCTCACCAGCCTAGAACAAGCCCCTCCTGCATTCTCTAAGGAGGAGAGAAGGTCAAGGGAGAACACAGGGGCTTCCTAAGCCCAAATTCCACTTAGTACAAAGCCCACCCACTCCGTTCAAACCCAGCCCTCTGATCCCACCTCCGGCAAGGCCCTTCCCTTCTCTAGGTGGCTGATGGCTGGCTTTGTCAAGGTTGGGTCACAAGAGGGGCTGCAGAGCCCTCTCTATAGATGGGAAGCCTTCAGGCCTCATGTTCCATCCATTTGCGTACACATAGAGGTATACGGTACCCACTTCTGGCCCTAGGGACTCAAGGAGACCAAGAGATGAATGCTCACCCTGACCAACTTGATAGTCCTAGGGCAGACAATGAACATGCCCAGGCATTAGAGGGATTAACAGCCTCTGAAGCCACTGAGGATGAACCCCACTTCCTGGTCTCTACTTCAGGACCCATGTCCCACTTCCCCAGTAGCTCCAGAAAGAGAAACATCAGTTTTGGCACCTTTTAGGATTTAAATTTACCATACAAAAAGGTGGATCTATTTGGATTTTGTTGAGGTCCATTAAGGTAAAATGACTTCCTCCTGATCAAAATAATAGAATCTAAGCCCTGCCTCTGGCCCAGCAGAGACCAGGCAATGTAAGCGGCTCCAAGCATGTGCTTCCGTCGTCTCCCTTGGGAGCCAGTCCAGATGGGCTTGTCAACCACCTGGGCAGGAGTCCACCCAGCCCCACCCCAGGAAATCTGACTCACCTGAAGACACCTTAAGGGAAGAGAACCGATTAATTATCCCCTTAATGAGATCATGTTCCTGTCCCTCCTCGAAGCCCCTCCCTTAGAGCAAACTCGAAGCTCTCCCGTCCTAAAGTGTTGTGGAACCTGCTCACCTTTTAGAGTTGTTCAGAAAACTGTAACTTGTATTCTTCCTTCTTTTCTATCTCTTTCTTTCAGATACTGGCCAAACCCTGGGTTTTTCTGACACTCAGGGCTTTCTCTGGGAAGCTTTTCCCCAGCCTCTTTCCCAGCATGCATCTGTGTCACTGCTGCCAGCCGACCTCTGTCTGCTGCTGAACATGCTACCCTCAAGCTAGCTCACATGGCCTGGCTTTTTGTCTTGCCCTCCTCCAGCTCCCTTCTTCTGGAAGCTTCTGGAATCTACAGCTTGCCCACCCTGCTGCTATTCTCTCAAATGCTAAAAAGTCATCCTCAAGATTCCTTCTGAGACACTTTCTAGACTAAGAAAACTCTAAAGAAGGGGCGTCTCAGTCTCCCCCAGTAACACAGGTAAAGATGGCAAGGGAGGAAGACCCAGATGTCCATCATATCTGCTCAGGAGCAGGAGGAGGACCTTCATTCATTTGCCAAGATGAGAGAAGGGGGCCGGCCAAGGCACTTACCGCCAACCCTGACATCCGAACTGTCCTGATGGGAGGATAGAACTGACTCTCAAGTTGTCCTTTGACCTAGACACACACACACACACACACACACACACACACACTTAATTAATTAATTAATTTTGACATGCTTTAAAAGGAAGTCATAAAAAGAAGCTGTTCATGCAAAGGTCTAAAAATCTGAAGAGAGGTAGGAAGCCTGGGGCAGGTGAGCAGGAAAAGGAGGAGGGGAAACTGAACAGGGGAAGGAAGCAGGGGTCACACGGGACCAGGTAGCAAGGATCAATTGAGACTTTACACTCAGTGGGGCAGGAAGCCGGGACTGGATGGAAGGTGTATTACTGTAGAATCGGTGTGTCTTTGGAATTCCTGTCGCTGCTCAGAAATAAGTGGAAGACTTTAATGTGTCTTCTCATGCTAAGGAAACACCCATGCACAGTTCTCTCAAGTTCCAGGGGTCTCCCCCACAGTAAACAGGGTGATTCTAGGGCAGAGAGCCCACCAGGCTGTACCTCGGCTGACAAGGACTTTGGCTACTGCCCTTGCCAGCAGTAGGCCGAGCGTGGAGTGTCTTGGGTTGGAGACGGCTTGGGCCTGAGGCTTAGCGAGATCCCATCTCAAATAACTGCCTTCCAATGATCTTGTTCAAATTCTAATCCTCTTGAAACACTTTCCTCTAACACAGAGAACTGATGTCTTCTGATTGGTCTGCCAGGGCCCGGCTAATATCAACAGACTTCCAGGCAATACACTTCAATTTAGTGGGCACTCTGTCCCCAGGCATGACCAAGTGCCAGCTTCTTCAGTTCAGCCTGTCTGAATTCAAATCCCAAGGTGACCCATTTTATTCCTGAGAGGTCAGGAAAGTGACTTGTCCCTTGACCACACCACTCAGGTACAGCTGTTGCACTTGCCCTCAAGTATACAGAGCACAGGGTCCAGAGCCCCAGGCTAAACCAAAGTACTTAATGCTAAGTGATGGTTCTTTCACGATCTCTGCAAGCTGGCCATTAGCAGTCTCACGGATGGTGAGCCTGCAGGTGGATGAGTCCCCTGGCAGTCAAGTGGCCTGAAATCTGACCTAAGGCCCTTTAGGGCATCAGCACAACCAGGAGAAGGGAGGCTAAGAAACTGCAAGCTCAAGGGGACCCAAAATGCGAGCAGTGTGTAGCAGCCAGGACCAACCCACAGGCAGGGCCTAGACCTGCCGGTCAGTACTGTAGGGGAGGCTTGTGTACAAAGAATAATGTCAACATTCTGGCACCAACTGGCTTAGATTCTGGTGGAAGGGTCCCAGCAGAACTCCAGGGCTCTGGGCCTTACCAGAGTGAGCAGTTCCAGAGCCCTGTCCACCCCACCCCAGACCCTGCTGTAGGGAAGCACATCTGGAATTCCCCTAGACCACTATCCCAGGGGCTAGAGAGCGCATCTCTCCTTCTCTGCACATCTGGAATCCTGTACATCGGCAGAACACAGGGCCCCAGAGTCCTGTGCTGAGGCAGAGGATTCGAGATCTAGCCACTCTCTGAAGCAGTTTGGACAAAGGAAGAAGTTCCCTCTGCACAACACAGGCTTTGGCCATGGAGATCCCGGAGTCTGAGCCTTTGGCACAATGGAAGCATTTCCAGAAAACAAACTGATAATAGGTCCTACCAACAGCCTTTGTCTGCATTCTCATGTCAGCTCCAACCCCACCCTGCCACATTGTGTCATCAGTTTGACTTGTGCTGGGGAAGGGCTTCTTTTTAGCCCCTAGCCCCCCTCTCCCCTCTTGTAGAGGAAACAAAGTTGCCCATCTCAGGGCCAGACTTACTGTATGGGAAGGAGCTCTGGGAGTGCCCTGGGAGTACCTGTGGGAATGGATGATGCTTGGTGCTTCTGTTTGGAAGGAAAGAGCAGGGCAGGAAGAGCCCAAGAATGAGGCCGAGGCAGTGTGTGGAGCGGTGGGGAGTGTCCACAGAAAAGACTGAATGACTGCCCTGGGGTCTGAGAGGAGGCCATGCTCCTGTTCTCAGTGCTGCTGCCCCCGAGGACAAGCCCCAGGGAGCCCTGCGCATGGTCCAGCTACAGGGGCCCCCGGAAAGCATAAATGCTTGGCAGGCGGGAGAGGCAGGCAGAGGCCAGTGAGACACACATCTCAACACAGTAGCATTCAAAGAGATCAAAATGCATTTAATGTGGTCTAGTCTCGTTGCCTACATCTTTAGATACCACTATTATTGAAAATAACATGAAAATTCTCCAGTTTCACCGTTTAAAATAGATTTAACATTCTATGACCTCACACAGGGCAGATACCCATACAAGGGCCTCCCTATGATGTGTTCTTCTGCCCCCAGGCCCTCGGCTGGACAAGGACCAGGCGCACAGCACCAGACAGGCTCAGGGCAGCTGCTTCATCCTGTGCAGCTCTCTCTCTCTCTCTCTCTCTCTCACACACACACACACACACACACACACACACACACACACACACGCTGCACCCATGCCATTGACATTCACATACACACACCCTGGGACCTCCACGCACTCACACAGAGATGCCTCCACGGCCTCCGACAGGATCTGCTGCTGCAGAGGCTTTACTTACTATCGGACTCCTCAGACGGATGCACAACTGCGTCATACAGCCTGCATAACCAGGGCAGGGCAGGGACTCAAGTCGGACTGTGATCATGTCTGTGGCCAGCATCCAGCCTGACCAGTTCCAGTGGGTGAGCACAAAACCCACCTTACCCAAAAAAGAAAAACAAGCACACACATACCTGTGGTCAGACATAGACTACCTGTATACAAACACCTGTGTTTACCATATCCCTATATATCACGTTTCCCACACAGGGAGACGATCGTATGAGCACGTCTGCACGTGCGTGCACACACACCCTGGTTTTCCTTCTCACACACTCCCCAGGGGCCAAGCTTTCCTGCCTGGCACAGGCACACGGCTCCCCCCTCAGTGGCTTCCTCCATTAGGTGCACTAAAGGGGGTATGTGGCTAGTTTGGTCTTTAGCACAAGCAATAAATAAATACAGGGAAAGAGGAAAAAAGAGGGCAGGAGAATTTGAAAATACAGCATCTGCCTGCCTTTGGTAGAGATGAAAGGCAGTTTGAGCTGCTCCCAGCAGGGCCCAGGGACTGGACCATCCTGGCAGGGAGGAGAATGGGGCTGGCTAGAGTTCTGAATGCTTCAGGCCACTGAGATGAGCCGGGAGCAGGAGCCCCTAAACCCCGCTCTGGATACAGGCCCACCTACTCAGAACGACAGGTGCCCCGGCTCCCACAGTGGCACCCAGTGGCCAGGACCCACCCTCTACCCCATCCCTAGGCCTGACAACTGGCTAGAGAGGTGAGTGGCAGGCAAGCACACCCAGGTTGAATGCACCCTTAGGTCCCAGGGCCAAGGCTAGAACAGTCAGTGAGATTTGGGGGCAGAGGTATGGCCAGGACCACAAAGGAGCCCATGCCTCTGCAATGGGTCCTAGGGGAATCTCCTAGGTTAGAAATGAGCATGGAATCTCAGCAAGGTGCCTGGGAGCCAGCCCACCTCAGGTCTCCCTGACGGGGCACGACAGGAAGACTCCACGGCTTGGGCCTCAGGAAGGAAAAGTTCCACCACAGGTCCCTGAAGGCTAAACAGAAATTCTTTGTTTTATGACATTTCTCTGGTCTATCTCTATGGTTGTGGGGGGTTGGTGCGGGATAGGGGTGGGGGGTGTTTCTCTCCTCTCCTAGACTCTGCCTTCCAGCAGGAGAAGACTGGCCGGGACCAGCAGGGCTTCGTCATCCTGCCCCAGCAGTGTGGGACAAAAGCAGGCAGGGGCATGGGAGCAACTTCTGCAACCTCAGGAGGGCCTGTGGGAGCTTTGTGAGTGGACTGAGGGCAGTAGGGAAAGATTAAACAAGTCTGAGAAAACCAGAAATGACGGAAGCCAGACAACCAGAGTCTCTAAGGCACAACTCAAGCTGTGAGTCCAGTGGGGGACGTGGGGCTGACCCACTTCCTGGGAATGTGGGACCCAGACCCCATGCTAATTTCCTGAGTGTCCTTTTCTAAGAAGCACCCACTCTGGTGTCTCCTAAGCCCCCTCGCTGCAAGGGGTGGAGACCTGGGGCAAACAGGGAGGGAAGCACAATGGGAGCACGGAGTGGGGGTGGAGGGGGTGTCTAAACCCAGCCCCGAGGCCGCTGAGGTACAACGTCAAACAGAAGAGCAAACCGGATTCACCCTAGTGGGCCCCACCCCCAGAGACATCCAGACACTTTATTAGAATCGTTAACATGGTCACAAGCAGCCTGATTCATCCTTAAGAATGACAACTCGCAGGGCCCTGGCCCACGTGAGGGAGAAACCAGACCTCTGAGAACCCTCCGGGTACTCCGTCCAGCTACTTGCCTGGCAGCGCTGAGTAGAATTCCAACTGTCCCCACACCAGGAATTTTAAAAATTGAACCACCTGTTAGTGTTTTCTTGTGTTTTGTGGGGTGGTTTTTGTTTTTGTTTTTTTATTGATTGTTTTTGTTTGTAAACAGTCTTGCCCAAGTTAAAAAAAACCAATGAAGTGTACATACACAGCCTCCTCCCACCAAGGCTGGGATCTGCTCCCGAGGCCTCCAGCAGAATCCCTAATTCCTGAGCAACCCTACCCCAAGAAGTCACCTCCTTGCCCATGGGTATACATCAGCTTCCGAGGCCGCGAGCCGGTCATTTTGGTCATCCACGCTCCCGCCAACTTTCCCAGGCTATTGCGGAAAAAACATGAAAAAGACTAAGATGCTACTGAGTCTGTGACCCAAGGCTTTCGGCCTACTCTGCTCAGACGCAGGTCCCCAAGGGGTGTGGGACCTATTGTGGTCAGGGTGGTGCTGCATCTAAGCCAAGGGCGTTCAAATCTCCGACTCCCGTCTGTAGGGCCGTTCAAGGGCAGCGCTGCTGGCCTGCAGTCTGTCAAAGTCGTGCTCGGGCTGAGGGCTGCGGCCATCCCGGTCGGTAGCCGCCTCATCCTCCTCATCTCTGCTCAGGAAGGCCAGCTCATTCTCATAGCAGAAAGAGTTGGCGCTGGGCAAGAGGAACTTGTTCTCCACCAGGTCCTTGGCGCTGCAGCGGGGTGTAGACGGCACCTCGTAGGTCTTGTGGAAGTGTGAATAGTCGATCTTGTACTGGTTCTTCTCTTCGAAGAGCACTGGCTCAAAGCGGTGGCCCCACAGGATCTCATTAGCCAGGTAGGAACTGCGAGCCTGTGTGGTCATGGCTGTGGCCTCTACCATGCCCTCTAGGATGACCACAATCTCAAAGTCGTCCGTCTCGAGGTCCTGTCGGCTAATACCAAACAGTGGGCTGGCCTCGTCGATCTCGTGCAAGATGGTGATGGGTGATACCAAGAAGATACGGTCTAGGCCCTTGTCAAAGCCGACATCAATGTCAATCTGGTCCAGTGGGATGTACTCACCCTCCTCTGTGACCCTGGGCTTGATGAGCTGGGCTCGCACATGGGCCTCCACAATGTGACTCTTACGCAGGTTGCCCACGCGCCACATGAGGCACAGCTTGCCGTCACGCAGAGCCACCACGGCATTATGGCTGAAAAGCAGAGTCTGTGCGCGCTTCTTGGGCCGTGCCATCTTGGCCATGATGGCCCCAATCATGAAGGAGTCAATGATGCAGCCCACAATGGACTGTGCCACCACCATGAAGACAGCCACCGGGCACTCTTCAGTCACACAGCGTAGCCCGTAGCCAATGGTGGTCTGTGTCTCGATGGAGAAGAGAAAGGCCGCCATGAAGCCGTGGACCTGCAGCACACAGGGTGTACGGCCACGGCCCTCGGCTGGCTCCAGGTCCCCGTGGGCGACAGCAATGACCCAGAAGATGATGCCAAACAGCAACCAGGAGGCGAGAAAGGCCAGAGAGAAGATGAGCAGCATGTAGCGCCAGCGGATGTCCACACACGTGGTAAACATGTCAGCCAGGTAGCGTTGTGACTTCTCGTCCATGTTGGCGAATTCAATGTTGCACTGACCATTCTTCTTGACAAAGCGGTTGCGGCACCGGCGCCGGGTATGCACCTTGCCATTGCCAAAACCGTTGGCGCCTGACATGGTAACCAGGTGCAGCCCGTCCTCCTCTGATGATACGATGCTGTAGGGGTTGGCCCGACTGGCTGTGGTCATCCCGGGGTCTGGTGGACCCTGGCCTGCCCCCAGGCTGATTCCAGGCGGGGGCACTTCTGCAAAAGAGAGGAGAATCGGTCTGTCTGGGCAGGCATCCAGGGCCGTGACAGTAACTGACAGACACAGCCTCCGTTTAGTCACCACAGATCCCTCGTCTTCCCTCCCACTTGAAGCCTGCTTCTCAATCCACCTTCACAGTTTGGAAAACAGTCTCCCTGGGCTCCCAGAAACTCCAGCCAGAAACCTTGGCTTCCTCTCCGCTCTTCTAGCTCCTATACCAAGGGCCTTGCTTTCACTTTATATTCATATTTCCCTTACCCTCATAGCCCAAACTCTGGTCACCTCCAATCTGGACCCAGGCAGGGGCCGTCTCACCAGCTCACTTTGTCTGCCTTCCTCCCAGCCCCCCACGACGGGCACCAGAAGCCTGAAAGGCACCAAGTTAAAGCCCATCCTTCTTCTACTCACAGTCAGTGATCCCGGGAGCAGCAAGGTCTGTCCAGGCAGGCCCACAGCCAAACACACTTCCCCTCCACTCCACCCACACACACATGCTCTCCCTTCCACACTTCCTCACACTCTCCCCAGCCCACCCCTGCTATCTACACACACACCCCTCACACACCCTTGCCCCCCACACCTGCTACACACACACACACACACACACACACACACACACACACACTCCACCCCGACTCTCTCTCACACACACAGGCTCCCCCTGACACACACACACCCTCCCACAGCCACGCTGCTGGGCATTAGACTCTGCTCTCATGATGTCACCACAGGCCTCCTCATGCCCTAGAAGTAACACACACATGGTCCTGACCCACACACTGCACACTCCAGCACAGATCCTCGAGTGAAAGAGCAATAGCAACTATCATAACAGCTGTGACACTGGCCAGCTCCCTCACATCAAGCCATTTATGTCACCCACTGCCTTATCCCAGGTCTAAGCAGGTCTGCCAGGCTCCAGGCCTCAGGATGTCTGACATTCCCTGCTCATTCTGCTAGTCCTCTAGAAGCCCAAAGCACCCACTAAGTACCCGTAGGCTACACCCATATCATTTCTATCATGGGGTCATATGATATAAAAGGTAGCCCTAGGGTAGACACCCAGATTGAATCTCTTAAGGTTGCACAGGACCATAGCCCCCACACATGTCACTTGCTTCCATGACCACCTTTGACCTCCTACAGGGATTAGCATAACTCCAGGCCAGCCTAGCACACAGTCCTCCCAGAGAAGGCCTGAGGAATGGTACAATGGCCAGAACAAACCCATTTCTCAGGCCCAGGCTTTGCACACTCCCTATTGCTCCACAGTGGCCGGTGCTAAGCTAAACCAGGGATCACAGCATGCCTGGCCCTGTACACTCTAGCCTGTCTCAGCTGAGCTGAGCTGAAAGTGAGTGTCCACTGATGTAGCAGAACACCGATGAGCTGAACATGCTGTATCTTCCCATCACAGGGATGCCGTACACGTCAAGACCCACCCAATGACACGTCAATTTAGAGCCCAGTAAAGCCTCGAAGCCCTCGATCACCTGACGTCACCAGGAAGACAGAGATCCCAGAAGAAGATCCCAGGGTAGCTGGGCACCCGGAGCAGGCCGGATACTATCAAAACTTCCTGCCCTTGGACCCCTGAGGAGCTCTGCCCCATTTTTCAGAGCTCAGAACAGAAAGACACTTGCCCAATGCCTATAAGCAGAGATAGCAATGCTGGAATTCAAGCCCATCCGGACAGCACAATCCCTGGCCACATCTACATCAGAGGTTCAGAGGGACATGGCCTGCAGACTCTGCCACCGACACAGAGGCATGGGTGGAGACCAGTAGATCAGATAGCTCAGGAAGAACTCCCAGGGTCTATGTCATGAGCCATAGTGCTGCTGCCTGGCAGACACAGACACAGCCATACAGCTTGAGTACCACAGAAAGGGTTTGCCAGGCGTGGGGCAGAACACAGCCAAGAGCCTCAAGTCATCCTTTAACGGCCACAGAGGGTTTCTAAAGGGTAAAGTTATTCCCAACCGAGACATACGGGCTCCAACAGGAGAGCCGAGATCCAACCCTCATGTCTAACGCAAGGTATCCTACCACGGAAGCTCAGGCCCTACAGGGCCACCTGTCCTCACGTCCCCCCTACAGCTGTTTCCGTTGACCACCTCACCATGGGCCTGCATAGCTGAGGCTTGGGGCTGTAATGGTGGATGCTGTTTCTGTCTAGGCCAGGAGGCAGAGGATTGGCAGGGCTGGGGAACCCGGGGACCATTCTGGGAAGGCATCTCAGCCCCAGGTTCCTGAGCCTTCCAGGGGAAGGTGGCCAAGGTTGGGGTACTCAGACGCCGGGGGGAAGCTGCCAGATCCTGGGAGCCAGGCTTGTGTGGCCTAGAGGCCTTGAGGGACGTCCAGCGGGTCATGGTGGCTCTGGCTTGAGCTATGAGCAGCCGGTGGCCTGCAGGGAACAGAATCACAAAAATCAAGGACTGGGTAACCCAGTCTAGAACCCTGCACCAGGAAAGCTGCCTTGCTTCTGGCTAACCCGTGGGCTGCAGCCATTCCTAGAACCACCTAGGCACTGTCACAGACCTGAGAACACCCACTTCTGTTGCTATTCCACCCACGCCACAGAGAAAAGCAACTCAAAGTTTACACCCGATCCACACCTTGAGCCAAGAGAATATGCATGAGCAACAGAGGCAGACAGAGCCCTAGGGCGTGGAAGCCCCTCACTTGGGGCGTGATGAAGACAGACCCGAAAGGAAGACCCAGAAGCAGAAATTAGCATCACAGACAGACCGAGTGTCAGAAGGAGACCACCACACAAGAAGGTGCGAAAAGATCTCTAAGAACTCGAGGGCAGAGTCTCAGGGGGCAGGCAGGCTGGCAGGCTGTTGCTCAATGGTCTGTGCAGAGACTTGGGAAGGAAAGGAATGAGGATTTGTTTCATTTGAAGAGGTCTAAGTAAGAAAAGAGTCCAGCACCCCTTTTCATAGGTGGGGAAGCTGAGGCTGAAGGAGAAAGTAATGCTTAAGTCAATAGCAAGAACCATGTTAGCAAGACCCAGGCTGGCCAGTGGGAGCTCTAGGCATTGCCAGAAGGAAACAGGGAACTCAGTGGAGTACAGTACCTGAACTAGACAAGGAGAGTCACAACTGGATGGCACTCTAAACAAATCCAGGCACAGCGGGCATAGACTCTGCAGGAGGAAATGACCTGTCCTGGACCTACAGAAAGATCAGCTTCTTGTCCTGGCATCTGCAGGCACAGCCCCTCAGCATCCAGTAAGCCTGGAGCACTGGCTGGGGCCAGGACTGGAGCTTTGAGCAAAAAGAGCTGCCACCTAACCTAGGGTGGAGCCTGGGAGTCACTGGGAGGTACCTCCGGATGGAGCAGGACATCCCATGCCAGTCTCCAAGACTCTGGGCACCTCAGGTTTCGCTAATATCCGGGAGGAACTGGGACAAGGCTTGGGCCCATATTTCTAAATGTCATCAAGATGCTGACTGCGAAGACGTGGGGCCTAGAGGAAGAACACCAGATGAGCCCTCTCTCTCCCTTAGGCTCCTCCAGAGTGAGGAAAGGATCAAAATCTATCAAGCGCTGCTACCTGACGGTGCCCTCTGAAAGTCTCCCATGCTCATTCATTTAATCCCCGTAATGACCATGATGGTTAAGCCCCTTTTCCAGGGAGGAAACTGAAGCTCAGGGGATTGAGTCACTTGTCAAGGGCCACACAGCGCTAGGGAGTGGAGTTTCTGCTCCAGAGAGCTGAGATGAAAATAACATCAATTACCTCAGGTCCTGAGGGCAGACTTGGTGACACCATATTCCCGTACCAGTTCTCCAGACCCCACAATTCCATCTGGTAATAAAATATTACAGTACAAACTGCTCCCCAAGTGGGCAGACAACAGCAGAATTTTAAGGGATAGGGTATGCCTAATCAAGCTCCCACATCAAAAGACTCCTTGGAGGTCACGTGTACAGGGAAGGCAAACATGGGGTTGGCTGGGGCCTTTTCCTTCCACGGGTGCCTGTGGCCATTTTCGATAATCAACCACCGAGCTTTTGCCCACTGTACCCAGGAGCAGCTAATGTAGTCACTACCTATCTGTCTTAGCCTCCTTCATCACAAGGGAAATGAGAGATCAGGCAGGCAGAAGGCACAATGTTCTCGCTTGTACCAGCTCCTGCTGGAGGTAAACCTGTGGTAGCAGGCAACAGAAAGGGGACACTTACAGAGGTGGCCTGGCCAGAGCTAGGGCCACAAAGACCAGTAAGGAGGTTCATCTGGTTGGTAAGAGCTCAGTATGGGTGTTCAGGTAATGAGAAGCAGTCCAGTCAGCTGACATTTCCTTCTTTAGATCTCAGAAGGTGACTGATTCCCTGGCCCCCTTTTCCAAGCCAGATTTCCTGGTCAAATCTTCAGACAACCTTTGCCCCGATCTCCTGCAAACATTCAAGATCAGCACACACGCTGGACTCCTGCTTCGAGCCTGTGCTAGGCTTGGGGGGGGGGGGATAGCCAAGAGGGTGGGTGGGGTGAGCGAGTACTGCTCTCCCTTCCCCCCAGCCCTTACCGCTCCAGAGTCCTTGCCCTGATTCGAGCAGCCACATCAATGTCTCTTTGCCTAAAATGCTCTCCAGTCATTAGACCACTCTGCCCAGGCACAGGGCAGGCTGGGACCCCAAAACGACTGAGAGTAAGTGGGTAAATGACTCCACTCCCCACTCGGGCATGAGAAGTGCATGTCCCATGTGTCACCTTGGCTGGATCCTCAGCTGGGAATCCCCAGCCAGTTAGTTCCCCAGCTTGTTCTAGCTCCAGTCACCTGCCCGCCCAGAGCAGTAACCCTATCAATAACATACCCTCCCTCACCCCCTCTATCTGTTCCTATCTGCCTCGCCCTCAGTACTCAGTCCCCTCTGGGATTTCCTCAGCTTGACTCCCATGAAGCCTTCTGTGCTGGTAACTTGTCTCTTGCCCTCTCCTCTAGTGTCTCTCTCTTCCGCAAAGCCTCTGTGAGCCCCAATTTCCATCCCCTCCGGGATGCTCACACCAGCAAGAAGGCAGTACAGAAGGTGTGCCTCAGCCTCTCTCCTCTCCCACCCCTTCTATGAAGACCTGGATTCTCTTGTCCCAGTTTCATTAGGGCCAGAAGCTGCCTGTGCATTCCTAGAGTTGCTCTCGACCTAGCGCCGCCTCCAGTCAGCCTCCGAGGCCAGAGAGGCTAGTGTGGGCCCCGACACAGAGGACCTGAGAAACGTTCCTGCTCAAGATGCAAAGGCAAAGGCAAAAGCTCAGACTGGAAGGATGAGGAGGGAGAGAGCCATGAATGAGGAGACAGATATATGCACAAGTGGGTGCCCAAGCAGATGGAGGGATAAACTGGGCTGACAAATGTGTGGGCGTCTGGAGAGGAGTGACCAGATACTGGGTGGTTTGGTGGGTGGCTGGATGGCTGAGCAGATGAATGGATAAAGGAAGTGAGTAATGAATGAAAGGGATGGGCAGCTAACAAATTAGAGAAGATGATGAGATTGATGGGAGTTCTAGTGGTCAGATGAATGGACGGATGGGTGTGTGGGTGTGGTGAGGTGGGGAGGGTCGGCGGGGTGAGGGGTAGAAATCAGGTGAGCGTGGGAGGTGGGGGGTGAGAGAATGCATGTCAGATAGACAGGGTGTCTGGGGCTACTGGATGGATACCAACAGCTGGCTAAGTAGGGAGAAGACGCCATCGAGGAGTGAGAGGAGGCACCATCAAGCATCCCTCCATAGATGGTGAACTATCCAAGTATGCATCAGGATCTTGACCACACCTGGAGCTGTCTCTAGTGACGAGCTGCAGCTGCCATCTTTACGAATAACCAAGCAGCTGCAGCAGCTCGTGCTCTATCCCATCTGGGAGGGATGGGACCTCCAGTTGCTCCTAGACCTGCAGTGAGCTGAACGGAGTTATCGTAGATGCTGCCGCTCTCCTCGGACGGCCCAGAAGTCATAACTCTCACCCCAGATGCCTTCACAGCACGGCAGCTCAAACCAGGACACCAGGACACCACCACTGGACCAGGGCAGGACAAGAAAACCTCCCCTGATGATGAAGAGAGCCACGGTGCACACCAGGCACGGGGTAGGCACCCCACACACATCATCTTGCAGAATCCACATGGTGGGGCACAGAGCTGGAATGGCTACCCTTCCCTTTTCAGAGAAATGTCTCTGAAATATTGGCAAATGTCTCCAGGGTCATGAAGAGGCTTGGGGTACTATGCCTGTGTTCAAGCCACTTCTGCCAGGCTTCCCCAATGCCACCCCCAGGCAGCTATGGAGAGTGTGATGGATGGTATTTCCGTGGTCGGTGTGTAGGCGAGAGAATGGGTGAGTACAGGGGGCGGGGTGGGGTGAGTGGCACAGATGAACAGATAGGAAAGTGAATTGGAGCACAGGAACCATTTCAAAGGGGCAGACAGGAGCTTGCTTGGGTGCACACCCACCCTATAGTGTCCAGAATCCGTTTTCCATCTGTCAAAGGGGCCCCTGCCTGCCAACCTGTCTGCCAAGTGGGCTTGGAGAGAAGATGATGCAAAGGGCTCTGAGAGCCTCTGAGGCCAGGACCTTGAGATGTTGTCACCTTCTCCACCTCCCAGGCAGAGTTCACGGGGGACGCCCAAGTCTGCTTTGTCACACTGGCTTTTCTGGCTGGGATTGAAGAAATGATTGGTGAGTCACCCCCACATTCTAAGCCTCTGGGGCAAGCGGCAATGGTAGTTTTGGAGACGCAGAGTTATATTCTAATCGGGGATCTTCCACTTACAAGCCGTGTGGCCCTGGGGGGGTCACTTCCCCTGTCTATAAGCTTCTCCATCTTCAGGGATGCCTTATGCCCAGTGTCTGCCTCTTGGCCCTTCTAACCTAAGAAACCAAGACTCAGGAGGCTGGAACAAATGTCACACAACTGGGAATGTCCATGGCAGGGACATCCTGCCTGTGAACTGTGAGTGAGTCCAAACTGTGCTTGGATCTATGAGCTCTGCTCATTATAGCCCAGCCTTGAAGGACAGTTCCTCCCTCTGGACATACCAGGAAATTAAGACTATGGGGTTAGGTCATATCCCAGTTACCCACATCAGAACTCTATATGGATGAGATGACTACCACAGGACAACAGAAGCTAAGGGAGGTTCAGGAGAAGTGTCAGGGCTGAGAGCTGTGAATAGTTTGTTCTCCCCACTTCCTGTTGGTCACCTGGCTGGTCCCAGGTTTTCTCAAGCTGACTCCCAACTAAGGCTTGCCCCAGACTCACAATTCCAGTTCTCATGATTGTTCCTCTCTATATAAGGGAACCGAGGCTTGTTACAGAGAAGTGACTTGCCTGAGGTCACCAAACCAAGGGGTGGTGGCCTCAGACTTATGGAAACGTTGTCCAGGGCCCCTACCTGCACCCTACCCAATAAACTGGCCCCTCGGTTCACCAGGAATGTGTCCCCAGGAGCAGTTGCCATCCCAGATTAGAGGGCTGAAAGCACGGAGCAAGGCTCTCTAGATTTGAGGGCTGGGCCCCAAACAGTTGCCAGCCAGTGAGGGCAAGGCTCAGCTGGCCCAGGCCTCTTGTCATGCCAAGCCTGGGAGGCAAGGCTCTGGAGCAGGCAGGTACTTCCTGAGACTCAAGTGACACTGCCAATCTCCCGGCCTAGCAAGGAGCAAACAGGAGCATAATCAGCAAACGGTGATCTGGAGGGGCCCTTCTCTGACTCCACACACCTCAGCAAGTGTCATATGATAAACAGAATCCTAGCTCCCGCTCTTGGCGCACAGTGGCCGCACGGCAAGTAAGGGTCCTCGTCAGTTGAAGAGGGTTGGTTCGGTTGTGACACCTTAGATGTGTCCTCACCTCGACAGCTGAGAACAGAAAGGGGGTCCCAGGTACTTGTCTGGATATCCCTTAGAAGACACCCAGCATCTCCCCAGAGTGGACTCAGCCCCCTTGCTCCCCACTGCCAGGGTATCTGAGCCCCAGAGAGTGCCCCGCAAGCTCTGACTGGCTAAGCCTAGAAATGAGTGGGACACTAACCCCAGAGGCTGGCTGTGCTGGGTGGCCAGGAGGAGTGAACAGTACTCTGTGAGCCTGAGGTTGAAGCCAGGGCTCTGTTGTGGCCCCACCAGGGTAGACAGCGGGCACCAGATGCCAGGGGATGTTTCTAGGATATTTTTATCTTGAGAACATCCTTTGGGGATGGAGAGGGGGAACAGAGTGTCCTTGGCTCCAGGCCCCTGGGAGCATCAAAGGACAGGGGCTTCTGAGTACCCTCTGCCAGGATAGCAACAACTACAAGGCCTCATCCTAGGGTAAGGGACACCTGGCCAGTATTTGGGTTTCGTGGGCCTCTGGGTTCTATTCCAGCTTGCCGTGTGTCCCAAGGAGGCAGGTCTCTGCTCCTGCCGCTGTTCCACCTTTTCTGGGCCTGATCAATGCCAGCTCAGAACTGGTCACTTAAGGAAGACAAGGTGAACCTCAGATTTCATTGGATGGCTTACCAGCAAGGAAGAAGGCCAGGCAGCTAGATTAGAGCCACACCAGAGTCCTGGGAGCCTGGAGGGGTGGGGGTGGAGGTAACCTGAGCTACGGTGGAGAACTCAGAGCATCCCAGATGAATGTCATTAAGCCTGGGAGAAGTGCACGGCACAGGCACAGGGACCATCCAGACTGAGACAGCAAGACAACAGCAAGGGTGGGAGTGCCAGGGATGCTTGTGACCCTCAGAGTCCCCATGATCTGGAAGCAGAATCCAGCTCTGCTGCCCACTCTGGGCCTTGGCAAGCTCTTCCACCTCTGAACTTCCATGAGTCTGCCAGCAAACCCAGGGGCTTTCTGACCCAGCATCGCAGCACACTACAGAACCTGGGGCTGAGAAAGTCTGAAGGAGCACACTGTTGCCATCCTAATGGCAGGGACGGTGAATATGCATGGAGAGTTCCAAAGAAAACGGGCTCTGTTCCAAGGTTACACTAATAGATGAAAGACGGAGGCCAGAGAAGCCTGCATGCCACACTGACAAGCTTGGGCTCCATCCCAAGAGATATGCAGATCTCAAGAGCCACGACAGAACCTGAACGTTTTAACAGTTTCAGCCAAATCGACTGAATGTCTGCCCCTTCCTGTGTAGCCTTGGGCAAGGCACATCACTTCTCTGAACTCCGTTTTCATACCTCCGGAACAAGACTAAGAATAGCACCAGTCTCCTGGGGCTGGGACTGGCTCTCAGTGAGTCAGCCCATGGGGATTGCCTACAGGAAAATCTCCTGCCCAGTCTCTCTGCCCATCACAGTCCAGAAAGCTCACAGGCCCCTGTAGGGCACAGGCCAACCCCACCACAGGAAGGAGGATCAGATGGCCGGATGGGTATGAACCCCAAGCGAGGGGCCCCAGGGACAAAGGCCTGCCAAAGTCTAACTTACTTGGTGTCTCTTTTCAAACTTCAACTAATCTAAGTCTCCAACATTTCCTGAGCACCTAGTGTGGGAACAGAGGAGCAAGGACTTTAGAGAGAGAAGCCCAAAGAATTTGCCAACATAAAAATGTTTATTGGCTGGGCAGCAGTGGCGCATGCCTTTAATCCCAGCCACTGGAGGAACAGCAGAGGAGGGCAGAGGCAGGCAAATATCTGAGTTCAAGGCCAGCCTAGTCTACAGAGTAAGTTCCAGGACAGCCAGGGCTACACAGAGAAACCCTATCTCCAAATGCCCCCCACCACCACCACCCCCAGAAAAATGTTCAACAGAGCTAGAGAAATGGCTCAGCAGTTAACAGGATTTCAAGTTCAATTTCCAGCACCCATGTTGGATGGCTCACATTCTCCAGCTCCAGGGGATTAAGAACATACACACACACACACACACACACACACACACACAAATAATTATAAATAAATCTTCAAAAACTTTTGTGGTGCTGTTTATCAAACCTATCGCACTAAGAAAAAAAAAGCAAATGACAACTCTCCATTAACTGCTGGGTGGATAAGGAAGATGTGTATAAACACAATGGTATAGTATTCAGCTGTAAAGAAAGACGAGGGACTTACAGGAAATTCCACGTGTGGCATTCTCTTCACGAGATGGTGCAGGCCCAGGAAGGGACCAGACCTGACTGAGGATAAGGTCAAAGCTACACAGGGAATTCTGCAGCTCAGTGAAAGCTGCAGACCCAAGCAGGAGGCCTGAGCTAACACAGGACAAGACCTGACCGTCAGAGGGGGACCGGTGACAGAATCTCTGGCCCTAGACACCAGATCTGCAGAGGGAAATGGCGCCTCAACCTTCTGTGACTTTAGCCGTCTCCTGAACATTGCAAATGCCAGCACAGAGAGAAAAAGGGGAGACTTGAATTGATAACAAAATACAGGAGAGAAAAAAAACTCAGCCAACAAACTAACAGATGGGCCAGCCCCGGGACAGAACTCACAGAACGTAAGAAAACAGAGACAAGACACCTCTCTTGGAGATCACTAAGCCTACAGTAAGGACTCGGAATAAGAAAAACCTGGAAGAATTTCCAGTCAAAGAATTTTTAAAAAATAATTATAATTATAATGATAATGCAACAACCCAACGATGGCAGGAGTGTATTCCAGGAGAACAAATGCAAAGAGCTGGATGAAAGAAGAAAGTCAATCCAAGATATAAAAATCGAATTCAATAGAGAGATAGAATCACTGAAGAAAAAAAAAAACCAAACTGAAATTATGTCAGGAATGAAAACTCAATAAGCCAAATTAAAAGCTGAGGAGCGAGCCTCAGCAGCAGAGTGGATCACGGGAAACGGAACACCAAGGCTGAAAGGGAGGAGGAAGGACTGAACTATCCGGAAAGATCCCTGATAAAAAAAGAAAAACACAGACAGAATACGAGAGGCCTCTGGGACACCCTGGGAAGATCAAATCTTCCAGTGACAGGCATAGGGGAAGACGTCAGCATTAAAGGCATAGAAAATATTGTCAATAAAGCCAAAGAAGAAAATTTCTCAAGTAGAGGTGCCAGCCAGGTTTCAAGAAGCCTTCTGGACGACAAAGGGCTGGGATGGGAAAAGAAACTCCCCCACACCATATTATGACTAACACGAAAGATGAAGACACGTGGAAGGTATTGAAAGCTGCATGAGAGACGGGTCACACACGAAGGCACATCCATTGGGATAATACCTGATTATTTTGGAAATGGTAAGACCAGAGGAGCCTTAAAGGGTGTACTGGTTGTTTTGAAAGACCACAACTGTCGATCTATACTATAAATTATAACCAGAACATATACCTGTAAAAATTAAGAAGTTAAAACATTCCATAATAAAGCCAGATTTAAGGAATTTATTCTCTCTAAGTCAGTACCGCAGAGGCCACTGGAAGGAAAACTTGAGTCTGAAAAGAAGGATAAACAGGTCCAAGAGGCTACGGAGAATAAACAGAGCTAGGACATGTGATCAAAGATCTAAGAGAACAGCACAAAAGGACAGGAATTACTCCTTTCCATAATAACTCTCAGTAGTAATGGACTCAATTCCCCGATAAAAAGACACAGGCAGTGGTGGAGGGCGCCTTTAATCCCATCACTCAGGAGGCAAAGGCCAGGAGATCTCTGAGTTTGAGGCCAATCTGATCCGCAGAGTGAGTTCCAGGACAGCCAAGGCTGTGCACAGAGAAACCCTGTCTCAAAACACCGTCCCTTGGAGCTGGAAAGGTGGCTCAGCACTGACTGTTCTTCCAGAGGTCCTGTTCAATTCCCAGCAACCACATGGTGACTCACAACCATCTGTAATGGGGTCCAATGTCCTCTTCTGCTGTGTCCCAAGACAGTGACAGTGTACTCATATACATAAAATAAATGAAATCTTAAATAAAAAGACACCCTCCCTCCCCGGAAAAGACACAGACTAGCAGATTGAATTAGAAAATGCGACCCATCTCTTTTCATACCTCACCACCAAAGATAGAGCCTCAGGGTAAAGGGGTGGGAAAAAGGAATCCCAGAGATGGAGAGATGGCTCAGCGGTCTTCCGGATGACTGCTCTTCCGAAGGTCCTGAGTTCAAATCCCAGCAACCACATGGTGGCTCACAACCATCTCTAATGAGATCTGATGCCCTCTTCTGGTGTCTGAAGATTGCAACAGTGTACTCGCATATAATAAATAAATCTTTTAAAAAAAAAGAGAGAGAGAGAGAGAGAGAGAAAAGAAAAAGGAATTCCAAACAAATGGAATTGGAAACAATAAAGTGTGACCATCCTATTATCTGACAGAGATTTCAAACCAACACAGTCAGAGGAGATAGAGAGGAACATGTCACACTCACCGGGGAACTACCCATCAAGAAGACATTTCAGTTACACACACACACTCTCACACACACACACACACACACTCACACACACTCACACACACACACACCCCCCAAATACAGGTGCACCCAGTTTCATAAAACAAACATAAAGCCATAAACTAGCCCCAACACTGTGGCTGTGGGTGACTTTAATACCCCACTGTCATCAGCTGGCAGGTCATCCAGACAAAAACTAAGCAGAGAAACGCTGACACTCAATGACACCACAAACGGAGATACGGATGTAACCATTCCACCCAAGCAATTAAAAGTATCCATTCTTCTCAATAGCCCATGGGTCTTCTCTAAAACTGACCACAAATCAGAACACAAAACGAGTCCCCAGTCCACAAAGACTGAAATGACATCTGTATCCTAAACCTGACCGCAATGGGTTAAAGCTAGGTATCGCCAGCAATGGTAACCCCAGAAAACACATGAACTTGTGGAAGCTGAATATCACACCAGTGAATGATGGACAGGTCACTGCAGAAATGGAGAAGAAAATGATAGATTCCTAGAATAGAATGAAAATGAAAACACAGAGTATCAGAATCTCCAGGACGTTCTTAGGAAGTCAGTCTTTGGAGGAGGGTTTTTAGTTAGCGATGTATGCCTACATCAAAAATTGGAGAGATCTCAAATACATTAATGTGCCATCTTAAGGCCTTGGAAATGCAAGAGCAAACCAAACCCCGAACACTAGATGAGAAGAAATTAACAAAGTCAGAACAGAAATTCAAAAATTAGAAACAAAAACAATACAAAGAATTAGCAAATCGAAGACTAAAGAAGCAGCTTGTGATTTAGGACCTTCAGAAGACGCAGTACAAATCCCAGCTCCCACATGGGACAGTTGACTTCATGTACCTCCACCTCAAGAGGATCTGAGCCCCTTTATTGTCCTCCAGGGGTACCCATCCAGATGTACACAGACATACACACAGACTTATAAATAAATAATAAGGATACATTTCTTAAAAGAGTTGATGAAACAGCAGCTGGTTCTTTGAGAAAATAAACAAATTGACACATCCTTAGCCAAATTAACCAAGAGGAGTAAAAAAATATCCAAATTAATAACATAAAAGATTACAATAAACATCGTTGAAATTAAGAGACTCATGAAGATGTACCTAAAAATGTATATTCTGCCGAATTGGAAAACTTTTAGAAATGGATTCGTTTCTAGATGCATCTGACATACCAAAATTAAACCAAGATGAAGTAAATAATCTAAATGGATCTATAACCAGCAATGTGATTAAGGCAGAATAAAAAGTCTTCCAACTAAAAGAAGCCCAGAGACAGATGGAGTCACTGCAAAACCCTACCAGGACTCCAAATAAGACCTAATAGCAATACTGCTCAAATGATTTCATAAAATAGAAAAGGAAAGAAAGCTTCCAAACCCTTTTTATGAAGCCAGTATTACTCTGATGCCAAAACCAGATAAAGACAAAATGAAAATTACAGAGAACTCTCCCTGGTGAACATAGATGCAAAAATCCCAAATACAATACTCATAAACCAAATTCAAAATCACATTAAAAAAAATCATTCATGGGGCTGCAGAGATGGCTCTCCAGCTAAGAACACTGGCTGCTTTTCCAGAGGACTGGGGTTTAATTCCCAGTATGTATATGGAGATCCCATGGGATCTACCCACGGGAATACCCACAGGAGACCCAGTGCCCTCTTTAGGACTCTATGAGCACTGGGCACAAGTTTGGTGCACAAATACACATCCAGGTAAAACAACCATATACATAAAATAATTGTTTTTAATCTTTAAAACAGTACCGTGGCCTTTTTGGATTTATCCCAGGAATGCAGGAATAGTTCAACATACTAAAAAAATCAATAAATGTGATTCGTCACATAAATGGATCAAATAACAGAAATCACAGGATCATCTCAATGGACATTAAAAAAAAAAAAACAAAAGAACTTTGGCAAAATCCAACATCCCTTCATGATAAAAGCCACGGAGAGGCTGGAGGTAGAAGCATCACACCTTAATATAATGAAGGACACATGATAAACATACGCCAATGTCACACTAAACGGAGAAAAATGTGAAGCGTCCTGACTAAGATCAGGAGCAAGACAAGATGGCCACTGTTGTTCAGTGTAGTGCTTGAAATCTCAGCTAGAGCAACAAGAGAAGGATGTAAAAGATATAAACAGAAAAGAAGTGTAAGAATCCCCATTCACAGATGTATTTTATACACAAGAGACCCTATAGGGTCCATGAAAAAAACCTCTGAGCACTAATAAATATGTTCAGAAAAAGAGCAGGGTACAAAATCAGCACAAAAAGATCCTGCATGCCAGTGGACAGGAAAGAGCTCTACAATGAAAATAAATAAAATAAGGAATAAATTCAGAAAGACACGAGAAGAGAGACCTTCCATGCTTGTGGGTTGAAAGAAATACTGTGAAAATGACCACCCCACCAAAAGCAACCTACAGATTCAGTGTGATCCAAATAGAAATTTCCACACCATTCTTCACAGACATTAAAAAACAAACAAACAAACAAAAAAAACATGATTCGGAAGTTTGCACAGCAGCACGAAAACCCCAGGATGATCAAAGCAAAGCAAAGATGACCATGGGAGGTGTCACAGTATCTGATCAAATTACACTACAGAGCCATAGTAATAGAAACGTCGGAGTACTGGCACAGAAACACAGAGACCAGCGCATTAGAATTAAGGACCCAGATGTAAGTGCACATGACTACAGCCACCTTGTTTTTGACAAAGATACAAAAAAAAAAAAAAAGCACATTGGAGAAAAGACATCATCAACAAACTGTGCTGGAACAGCTGGATTTCAACTCATAAAACCTGAGCTTGAGCCTCATCTTCCACGCTGAACAAAACTCAACTTCAAATGGATCAATGCCCTCAAGGTAAGGCCTGATAGCATGAAACTGCCAGAGGGGACGTCATGCTCTTTACTTACAGGTGAGGACTTCCTGCACAGACATTGAGATCAGCAATCAGCAAACTGGATCTCTTGAAGCTAAAAAGCTTCTGTAGCAAGAAAGAAACTGTCAGCCAAGCAGAGAGGCAAGCCACAGGATGGAAGAAAAATGTTGTCCAGCTGTACATTTGATTTTGTTTTGGTTTTGGGACAGGGTCTCTCTAGGCATCCCTGGTTAACCTAGAACTCCCGATGTAGCACAGGCTGGCCTCAAACTCATAGAGACTTGCCTGCCTCTCTAGATGCAGGGGAGTTGTGTCTAGAGTAGACAACTCAAAACAAAAACAAAAACAAAAACAAACTATTAAGAAAAGAAACAACACAATGAGAAAAATAGGCTAGCCAGATGTGGTGATCTGTTTTTTTAAATCCCAGCACTGGGAGGCAGAGAAAGGAGGGTCTCTGTGAATCTGAGGTCAGTCTGGTCTAGTAGTCGATCCAGGACAGCCAGGACTGCACAGAGAGACTCTTTCTTAAAACAACAACCCACCTCCACCCCAAAAGGGCCAATGAACTGAACAAAATATTTTTTCAAAAGAATAAGAAGTGCGCTCAACTTAGCTAGCCAGCAGGGGTGAGGGGGGAAATGCAAATTAAAAGCACTTTAAGATTCCATCTCACATCAGCCAGAACGGCCATCATCCGGGAATATAAATGACAACAACCCTGTCATGGACGTGGTGAAGGGAGAACCTTTTCCTGCCGGTTTTCACAACCTGACTGGAGGAAGCTAGTGAAAACACTTAGGGAATCTTTCTGGAGGGATCTCAGAAAACAGGAAATAAAACTGCCCTATGACCCAGCTCTGCCTTCCTAGGCACACACCCAAAGGCCTCTCTATCCTACCACAGAGATGCTTGCACGACCAATGCTGCTTTGTTCACAACAGCCAGGAAACAGAATCCTGTCCATTGACAGGTAGGTGAATAAGAAAACCATGTTATGTGTACACAATGGAATATTGCTTAGTTGTCAAGAAAGATGAAACCATGATATTTTCAGGTAAGTGGATGAAACTGAGAAATTATACTGGATGAGGTAACTTCTCTCCTATGCAGAGCTTAAATCTCTCTGCACTGTGTTTAACGTGAAGCATGAGTGGAATCTTGGAACTGTGAAGGAGCCCTTGGGGGGAGCACATTAAGGGAGGGGGCAGGAGATTATAGGAGAAGGAAAGTGAAAAGGCGGAGGCTAGAGACTGCAAGGCTTAAGGGAGAGGGGCATAGGAGGATGGAGGAAACCAGGGGTGGAGAGGAAGATGCATGAACAACCACACGGAAACCTACCGTCTCACACCCCGACTGAAAATCAATGTAATCAGAGAGGCGGTAATACACACGCAAAATGAAAGAGGGTATTGCTGGGGATTGAAGGGTTAAGTCAGGATAGGGGTGGAAGACAGAGGAGAGGGAGGGTTAACCCTAAGGATTTGTGAAATAGCCTCATGAAAACCTACTAGTTAGTAAGCCAACTTCAAAACAACTTAAAAAAAAAAAATTCAAATGGAATTACCCTGCATGGGTGGAAATGTGCAAGCCACAGGATACCTCCCTAGGAGTTATTGGTCAGGAAGGCCCCATGGGTCTTCAAAACAACACAGGCTAGCTGGAGACCATGGTCCACACCTTTAATTTCAGCAAAGGCAGGCAGATCTCTGTGACTTTGAGGCCAGCCCGGTCTACACAGTGAGTTCCAGGCTAGCCATGGGCTACATAGTGCGATCCTATCTCAAAACAAACAAACCCACATGCTATCACAATGGCTCTTGGTTACCTCCATAACTACCCTGTAAGACCCTGTTGCTGAAGAAACCACACCCTTCGGCTGTAGGACATAAAGAAACCTATAGTGAGAGGGTCGGTTTCTTTAAAAACCCAGTTGTGTTATGGGAATGCGTTTTTGTTTTAGTCCCAGGTGTGGAATATGAAGCTGCTTCAGGTTGTCCACAGCCACCAACTGTGATTGTCTCATGCTCTAGGAGGGGCATGAGTTTTGCCAGCTGCAGATAGTTTATCTTTGAAATTCTGGGGACCCTTGAGACGGTATAAATGTAGGAACCCCAAGAGGGCCTGTGCCAGCTCCTGCTGCTGCCCCTGCTGCTGCCCCTGCTGCGGCCCCTGCTGCGGCTCCTGCTGCTGCCCCTGCTGCGGCCCCTGCTGCTGCCCCTGCTGCTGCTGGTCCCTGAGCTACTTTTGCTATGGCTGGTTTGTTGTTCTGTGGTAGTGTTGGTTGGGGATATCGTGATGACAGAGACTGGACTTGCCCCCGTGTAACCCAATGCCCCAAAATCAGCAGGAAGTAGTTTAAAGATGTCTACGCCTCCCTTTCCTCTCTAACCTTCTTTCTCTCCTACCTAGTGTTGGGGGCGGGTTGGAAGGGTGGTAGATAATAGAACCCAATAAGATAGCCCCAAAAAGGACACCAACAGAAACCAATTTTAAACTGACCAGGAAAGTTCCTCCCGACTGGCCAGCTTTCGTGGGGCTATAAGGTGTTGTGCAGGTATGGGAGGGGAAAAGCTATCAATGGTCTGACCCAGCACTGGACCCTATTTGAGGCAATACCAACCTTCCCAGCAAGGTGTGCCTACAGGTGCGTGGATGGCACCACTGTCCGTGGAGTAACTAACGGCTTTCTGATGGGATTTGTGGCTTGCTCCACAGGAGGGGACTTCATGCCTGGAACTGAAACCTTGATCAAAAGACCATAGCTCAGGACGTCACAGACCCCAGGGGAGAGCCTGAGAGTGTTATTCTGCTAAATGGCCATGCTGTCAAATTTCTATTTATGGTTCTACCCCCAGACCAGGGCTGCTCTCAGTCATGGTCAGACATGCTTCCTTATGCAGTGAGCAACGGTCACTGCAGAGATGAGTGGCTGGTCACGGTAGCAAGAATAAAAGACAGAGTGTTCAGCCCTAAGCAGGGCACCTATATCATCCCCATACAGCAGCTTCAGGGGACATGCCATGCGAATTCACAGAGACTGTGGTCACCCACATACAATCAAGCCAAAACTCTGGCACCGATGGAGGAAATGACCTCCAGGCCCCACCCTAGACTGAGGGGCTATTGACAGTGGAGAACCCCTGAAGGAGAGAGAACCACTCCTTTCTGAGGATGTGGCTACTGGCTGGCCTCCCAAACGCCCTACACCCATGCACATAGGAGCAGCACAAAACGGACTTCTTAAATTATATATTAAAGAAAGACCTGAAGTTGAGAGAGGGAGTTGCTGAGAGAGAGGACGTTGGAGAGGATAGAGGTGCATATGATCATGTCCCATTGTATACATGTATGAAATTCTCAGGAATAAAGGGGAATAATGAAATAATGATAGAGAAATGAATGGTACTTGAAAATGTATACTAGTGAGTTCATCAGGCCCAGAGAGATAAACACCACATGTTCTCTCTCGCATGTTGGCCCTGGTTTCACATCGATTTGTTCTATATGTTCCACTTAATGTTAATGTGAAGGTAAACAAAAAAGGACTCCATCAGACTTTTCACTGTCTTGAGACTGTGAAAGACTATGGGGACTTTTGAAGTTGGACTAAATGCATGTTGCATTATGATATAGTCAAAAGCCTATGGAGGCCAAGGAGGAGAATGTTCTGGTTTGAATTAGAATGGCTTTTATAGGCTTATGTTTGAATACTTGGTCTCAGTTTTTAGAACTCTTTGGGAAGGATTAGGAGGTGTGGCCTTGCTGGAAGAGGTGTCTCACTGGGTACAGGCTTTGAGGTTTCAAGTGATTCTTGCTGGCTGACTTTCCTCTCCCTCTTCCCTCCCCCTTCCCCCCTCCCCTCCCTCTCCCCACCCCTCCTCCACTCTCTCTCTCTCTCTCTCTCTCTCTCTTTCTGCCTCCTCGTTTTATCTCAAGATATAAGCACTCATCTACTGCTCCAGTGTCATGCCTGCCTGTCTGCTGCCACACTCCCTGCCTTGATGGTTATAGATTCACCCTCTGAAATTGTAAGCCAAATAAAGTCTTTCTTTTCTAATTTGCCTCGGTCATAGTATCTCTTCCCAGCAACAGAAAAGTACCTAAGACGGTAAGAGCCGTGAGCGCTCAGTACAGATGGGATTCTGTATGAACTTCCCCATCCAAGGTCAGGAAACCTTGTCCCAGAGGAGGCAGACAACATGTAAGAGCCAAAGGATGGAGGGGAGAGCCGTAAAATGTCTTTGAGACACAGCCTGACTGTCTCATACAGCTGCTGAGGGAGGGAGCGTCCTTTTTGAAGATATGTGTGCTAGTAGGTTGTCTATTTCCAGTGTGCATATAAGCAGCACTAACTGGACTGGGGGTGATTAATAATAATAATAATAATAATAATAAACAATTAGAAGACAAGAACTTGAGAGGGAGGTAGTGGTTAATAAAAGTGGTTAATAAAATCAAGATATATCATAAATATGTACAAATTTTTACAAACCAAATGCTAAATATTCTTTGTAAAGAAAGGGTTCATGTGTTCAATAAAGTGCACAGAATTAGGGCCCAGATACCAAGTGAGGCTCACAGGACTTGCAGTGTCTCACGAGTCACATGACACAGTCTCCAAGAGGCTCTCCCAATGCAATGCCCTTCTCTGCTGGTCAGAGCCCAGTGAATCCTTCAAGCTCAGAGATGCCTCCTCCCTTCAGTCCTCCAAGGTTTCCATTCCAAAGCACCTTGCACATCTCTCAGGCCTTGTACCCTGGGTTTTGCTTCTGCTCGGTACACCAGAAAGTTCCTGGTGGGTAGCCAAGCAGCATTGACAGAAAAAAAAAAAACAAAAAAAACAAAAAACGAGACACAGAGACACCCAGAACTGGACGTGCCAGCAGAGGCCCCGAGGCTGGGCAGTGATGTGGTGTGTTCTGGGAAATCTGAAGGGTAGTATGCTAAAGCTGAACATGCTGGAGAGATGGCAGAGAAGGCGAGATCACAAAGGCTGACAGGATGACAGGCAGTGGCTCCGGGAGGGGCTGTCTTGCTCAGTGACACAGCTTGCTGGCTTCCCCTTCTCCACGTACCAAAGCAGTTAACCCTCGGCTTGAGTGACTCTTGGAACAGCTGCTAAGTTCCCTGCCTTCTCTACTCTCTCTCTAATGCCTACAGGTCCTTCCGTACCCACCTTCATCCCCCATCTCCTGGACTCCCCTCTGTCACTAGAACCAGGCCAGCCTAGCTTTCCAAGGCTACCCTGCCAGGCCAAGACCTCCGCTGAGGATGGGACCTGAGCCTAACTCTCCTGAGGAACTCCAGCATAAGGCCTGTTGGGAAGATCGGTTCTGTCCTGTGGCAATAACACCCTTGGATGTTGCATTTAAGAGAGCAGCAGGATTCTTTCCATGACCTCTGTCCAGTCTTGGAGAACCTGTCTGGCCGTCCACCTGGCTGGCTGTCTACCTGTCTGTCTGGCTGTCCACCTGTCTGGCTGTCCATTTTCACAGGTATTCTCATCTTCAGCTCTCCAATCGAATACCTTTCAGGCACATCTGCCTAGTCCCTAGAACACCCTCACCCGTGTCTAGAGTTGCTAGGACTCTTCTTCCATACCGCTAGCTGGCCTTCCAAGAAGCCAAGAGAAACGAGAACTTTCGATTTAAGCATGCCTGCCAACACCAAAGTTTCCCCCCACTTTAATCCTTCCACACACACAAAAAAGGCGACCTGGTGTGGTGGTTAATCTTGTCAGCGTTGCTGGTTTTAGAATCACCATGGAAACACACCTCTGGGTGTGTCTATGAGGATGTTTCTAGAAACATTTAACTGAAGAGGGAAGACCTGTGCTGAACACAGGCAGCGCCAGCCAACCCGACTGGAGCCCGGTTAGGTAAAAGGGGAAAGAGATGAGGCCCTGCATCCTCTCTGTAATTCCTGACTGAAGACCCCATGTGCCCACTTGTCTCACCCTGCCACAGTCTCCACCGTGATGTAGGTTTTCCAAATGTGAGCCAGAATGAGCCCTTCCCCCTTGAAGTCACCTTTGATGGGCATTTGTCATAGCATCAAGAAAAGTAACGAATTCACCTAACCACTTCCTGTCAGGATCTATCTCGACTGCTCTGCTTCCAAGCCCTGGGTCCAAAGGACAGTAAAGTGTGTGGCTCTGGCTGTGGGGGACTGAGTAGCCCTTCCCAGAGCTCCTCCCCTGAGGAGGCAGTACCAGGCGGCGGCAGCAGGATCCTAGCCACACCAGCCGATACCATCTCAGTAAGGAGCTCAGAGCTCCCAGTGGCCTTTGTAACAAAAGCATTCTGCTGAATAAGTGGACAGCAAATGCGCCCAGCCTGCGCACAGTTCAGTACACTGCTAAAGGCAAGGGTAGGGACCAAAGCCCATCCGTGAGCCCACAGGACAGCCTAGGACCCACTTCCGTCCCCTGTTGGCTCATCCCTTCTCCTGTTGACTGTGAAAACAAGCATTGGACCTACACGAAGCGTATCCTGAATAGTGAAAGACTCTGTCCTCTTGATGCTTCTGAGAGAGAGGGAGGGACAGGGAGAAAAAGAGAGAGAGAGAGAGAGAGAGAGAGAGAGAGAGAGAGAGAG